>NC_064931.1:544959393-545259565 GCF_023897955.1 Schistocerca gregaria
GGCACAGTGCTGTGCTGATTTGAGTCATATGTAAGTTTGCATTCAATGCTGTTTTCTCACTACAGCATGATTTTAATGAACAAAGAAGATAACATGTTTTGCTCAGTTCAGCATTGAGATATTCAATATGCTTATTCCATCTGATGTTACTCTGCAGCCAAAGTCCTGAGAATTTGGTTTCAGTACTGTTACCAACTGGCTCATTACTGATAGAGACTGATTGGATAAACATGTCCTTGTTAGGAACATTGTGGAATTTTAGAGCAACGGTTTTCTTACTTCTTATTACAAGCTGATTACTCTGTGCCCAGTTACTAAGTTGTTCTGTGACCGTGTTTACTGTCTGCTGTAACTGTAGAATCGTGGTGTCATCTGAAAATATGATTGTTTTGTGTGCATCAATATTTAAGCTTAGATCATTTATGTACAGCAGAAACAGAAGGGGTCCCAATACGGATCCTTGGGGTACACCACATTTTATTTGTTTATAAAAATAGATAAGTGATTAGATACAGTTTTTAGTTCAATCTTTGTGTGCTTGATGCACACTGCCTGCATACGATTTGTCAGGAAGGAACTGATCCACTTGTTGGACAGACCTCAAATACCATATCTTTCTAGCTTTGATAGCAGAATTTTATGGTCCACCATGTCAAAAGCTTTTGACAAGTCAATAAAGACTCCTATTGTTTCCTGTTTTTTGTCCATCAGGTTTAGGATGGAATTGATGCACTCATAGATAGCAGTTGTTGTTGACCTCTTATTTCTGAATCCATGTTGTTCATTACATAGGATGCTGTTTTTATTAATAAATTTCTTAAGTTTCTCATACATCACTTTTTCCAGTACTTTAGAGATGCAGAAGGAAATTGTGATGGGTCGGTAGTTATTTACATTGTCTTTATCCCCTTTTTTATATACAGGAATAACTTTTGGTGTTTTCAACACATCAGGGAAAGTGCCTGCCTGAAGTGAGCAGTTGCATAAATGTGTGAGTACTTCAATCAGTTTTGATGCATTCTTCTTTAACATTGTTGCAGGTATACCATCAATACCTGCTGATTTGGAATTTTTTAGTCCTTTTATTGCTTTAGCTACTTCATCTTGTGAAACAGAACTGATGTACATTGATCCTCTACATGCACTTATTTTATATTCATTTGCCTGTGAGTTCTTAAAGTTTGATTGTAACATATTTTCAGCAACACCTGTGAAAAAGTTGTTAAATGTGTTGGCTACTTCTAAGGGGTTTGCTACTTTTTTATTTTTATGTGATAGTGTTATATTTTTCCAAGGTTGTCTGTATTCTCCGCTTTCTTTTTTTATAACACTCCACATAGCCTTTGATTTATTAGCTGAATTATAAGTAATTTCATCATTATGCATTATTTTTGCTGCTTTTATTACGTTTCTTAATATTTTGGAGTATTTTTTATAGTATGCGCGTACTACAGGTGAGGAATTTTTTGAGTTACATATTTCATGAAGTAGTCTTTTCTTCTGGCATGAAACTCTTATTTCCTTTGTGATCCACCTGTTTGTTCTAGAGTTTCCCCATATGGTTAATGTTTTCAGTGGGAATGTAAGTTCAAAGAAATGGGTTAATACATCAATGAAAGTGTTGAATTTTTCATTTATATCGTTCATTTTGTACACTCCTAACCATTTTTCTTTCTGTAATAAGTTGTTGAAGTAGTTCACATTATGCTGATTATAACTTTGATATGCTGTTCTGAAAGACATGTTGTTAATAATACTGCCTTGTACTTTTATGCTTAATATTTGAGCAAGATGATCACTAAAACCTGCACTTCAGCCTTTACATTGTAGGACGTTGCAAGGTTCAAAATGGTCTCCTTATTTCCACTATTCGTGAGGAAGTCAATATTGAAGTCACCACAGATTATCAATTCACAATCCATTTTATTTACTTTATTTATCAGTGACTCCATTTTGTTTAAGAAAAGTTCAAAATTTCCGGACGGTGATCGGTAAACTGTAGCAATAACCAGGTTGAACTGAGTAATTTTTATAGGTGCAATTTCATAATCCTTTTTGACATTTGCCCTAGTTAAGTCAGGTAGTGTAATAAAATCTACATTAACCTTTGTGTAAATTGCTACCCCACCCTGCTTGCTGTTTTTCATGCAGTAGTAAGTAGCCATGACAAATTTGTTTATTTTTGTATTCTGGATTAATTCTGGGTTAAGCCAGTGATCAGAAATGCATAACACTCAGATATCATTAAGTTTGTGTGTTAATAGAATGTTAATTTCATCAATCTTATTACACAGGGATTGCACATTATGGTGATAAATTTTTAGTTCGGGCGTATTCACGATTTCGTAATTGGGAATCATATTTATAGCATCACATACCTCTAGTTTAAATTAGGAATGTCAGCAGTGTTGTATTTTCGTTCTTCTTTCTTGTTTATTTTGTTTTCCTTGCTTTTGGAAGGATGTTCAGGAAGCCGATAAATTGTTCTATTCCTTACAAGTCTTTCTTTAATTATTTCACTGACACGATCACAAACAAATCTTTTCCCTTCATAGTTCAAATGTATTCCATGCTTCGTTTGCAAATTTTGATGCAGCTTGCTTATATCCAGTACATCGCACTTAGTGTGTTGAGAACACAGTTTCCTTATTTAAATGTTTGTTTTCCGAATTTCTTTGTTTACACATGAACTATAAATCAGATCATGCCTATGAGGAAGTGTGGCAAATACTGTGTTTCTGCATTTATCAGCTTGTAAAAAATTCTGTAGCGTTTTCATGCAAACCTCTGCTTCATTTTTTTCCACATCGTTTGAACCCATTATACAGATGATAAAGTCATTTTATTGCATTAATTTCGTCTGAGAGTTAATGTCTACAACATTTTTACATCCCGCTCCCAGTTTCATTACACTAGTCGCTGCTATGTCGCGATTTTTCTAACGGAGCATGCTGGATAGATTCCTGCCATGACTGTCTGTTAGTAATAGTACATTACTCTTTTTCCCTGCTGACCTGTGGGTGTTCAGAGTATTGTCATTATTCCATCCTGGATTTTCTTTTGTTATTTAACTACTTTTATGTTCCTTGCCTCATTTGGCACAATAATTTGTAATAATGTGGAATGAGTTGTTTTTTATTACATGCTGAACATTTATATATCTTTTTTTTAAATATACAGACTTGACTTTGTAATTTCTATCCATCATCTTTCACACATTACATTGTGAGAAGTTTTGCTGTATAGAAGGCGATGTCAAGGAAAAAGCTTTTTAAATTTGTTTTCAAATTTTACTTTGCTGTCTGTCAGACATTTTATATCAGTGGCCAAATAATCAAAAATTTTTGTTGCAGCATTGTGCATCTCTTTTTGTGCTAAAGACAACATTAATATGAAGTAATAAATGCCATTTTTCTTTCAAATACTGTAATTATGTGTATAACTGTTCCTTTTGAACTGTCATAGAATATTTACTATCAACTTTATGAGGGAAAAAATCTACTTTGAATTAGTAGTCAGAATGCCCAACCCCTTAAGCAGATTACAAGATGTTTATGAATAAGTACCAAATATTATTCTTACAGCATGTTTCTGAGGAATTAAGACTTTCGTTCTTAAAGATGACAGCACTGAATGGAAATATGCAAAATATGTCAACAAGATTTGGTATGATTCTAAGTACAAAAGTGACTGAACTAAGTTGCTTTAGGAATTCCAAAATGTGCTTTTTCCAGTTTAAATTCTCATGAATATGGACACCTTGAAATTTTGAAGTTTCCTCCCTAGTTATTATTTTCTCAGCATGTGTTACACTTGTCATTAATACAGTACCCCTGGATGTGCAGAACTGAATATGAAATTGAAAGTGAGCTCTTTCACAGAAAACAAGTCAATGAAACTTTTAAGAACATTGTTTACCATTACTTCTGTTTCTGTATGTGTGCTTGGATTGATTAAAATACACCGATAAGGAAAAAAAAACAGATTTTTCCCAGATTTCCTAGTTAAAAATACACATTTTCCAGGTGAAATTACATTTTTCCCACATTATGTGACAATATAAGTTCCCTTTGAGCTGTAAAACTTATGTTCTTTGAATGGTTAAAGTTTCATACACCATATAGAATTTGCCGGAATTTTAGAAAACAAACTTAGCAAAAAACAATTATTTCTAAAATACCTCAGAGATGTAGCAACATTTATACTGTATATTTTCACTTTACAGAAATATAAACAGGAACTTGAATAGAATTGGGGAGAAGAGAAGTTTGTGGCACAACTTGACAAAAAGAAGTAATCGGTTGGTAGGACATGTTCTGAGGCATCAAGGGATCACCAATTTAGTATTGGAGGGCAGCGTGGAGGGTAAAAGTCGTAGAGGGAGACCAAGAGATGAATACACTAAGCAGATTCAGAAGGATGTAGGTTGCAGTAGGTACTAGGAGATGAAGAAACTTCCACAGGATAGAGTAGCATGGAGAGCTGCATCAAACCAGTCTTCTGACTGAAGACCACAACAACAACAACAAACAGGAACTCCACCAAATATTGTATGGTAAGTTCTGAAATACTGAAATCAAGATAGCAATGTGCTTCTGTCCACCAATCATAGTTTATGCCGCATGATATTACCAGCCAAAGACAGCAGATATTCATTGATATAGTCAGCCAATAGCAGCATCAATCTTAATTAGTGCAAACACACAAACAGAAAAAGTTAAATTAAATTACTGTATATACAGCATAGCTACAAGAAAAAGCTAAGCTATTACATATAATATTGGCAAACAAAAGTATTTTGCTATCTTTTTTTTTTCTCCCCCCCCCCCCCCCCACCCCACCTGAAAGGTGTGATTAGGCAGGATACTAAGAATACAGCTTAAATTGCAGGCACTGAATATTTCTGTCAAGCATTATTATAAATTTCGTTGCTGGGCACAGAACATTTTGTATGTTACCTGGCTGAATGCATGTTCCATCAAACATTTTGACTTTATGATAGAAAAGAAAATTACATACAGACTTTTTCAATAACTCACTTTGCACATTTTTTAAAGGATAGTTATACTTCTTGCCATAGTTAGCGCTTAATTTGTACTCTATGAAGGAACTATAATAAATATGGAAAGCTAATCTTAAAACTTAGTCTTTTGTAGCTTGTGTTACCCTTTAAGAGACATCAAACAAAATGTGGCAGTAAAATATTAAAAAACAGGGTAAATGTCTGATCTTCAGTGTTTTTATAACAAATTCATTGGACATTCTCACACATAACATAATTCACCTAACATAAGGGAAATTACTTTGAAAGTAAAACTTTTCTCACGACCATTTGCAACATTCTCTCTCGACCTATTACAATTGTAAGCAGCTGTGACGCCACACTCATTGACACAAGGCCAAATGAAAACTAATGTAATGAATTATTTCTGAAAGTCTAAAAATTTCCTAGGTTTCTCCTGACTATCCCAGGGTGTATGAACACTGCAATATTTGTGTCATCTGCAAAAGAAACTAATTCTGCATGCTATATATTAGACAGAAGATTGTTCACACGTATGAGTGACACTAGTGGATCTGTGGCTTGGGAAACCCGATATGTGATTTTCACCAGTCAGAATTATGTCCGCGGACAACATTGGCTGAGTTGGCACGTAAAGAGCATTAACAGTAGAGCAACTTTTCTTAACCCCAAACTGCTATTTACTGAGGATATTGTTCCTAAAGTGAGATACCATTCTAAAATGCATAAGCTTCTCAGAAATCAATGGTTCAGTGTAGCTGTGATGAAGAAGAAAACACGAATATGATGTTGAGGTAAAGGAAGCAACAGGTGATTAAGCACTGTTGATGAATTAGTGCAATATTTTTCTGCATTATGGAGATAAAATGGCATCTAAAGTGATTCAAAGATGGCAAGCATTGTGCTGATGGATGCCTTTGGGCTGTCTTCCATTGTGACTGGTATCTGCATGGAAACCTTCATGCTGCCAAGAACACTGAAGTTCTGCTGAGGGCATAGTTGAAGCAGCAAACTCCTGGAAGAGGATATATGTCTGGGATGGTGCATGCTTTATGAGCACAATACACAATATTTGCTGTAGGTCTGTCAGGATGTATCCCTTTTCACTATGAACTGGAGAGGAGAAGACTATAGTCGAGTTGCTGTAAGTTGATCCCTGATAGCTGCAATGGCTAGGTGCAGCAGCTTCACAGGCCTACCTCAACCAATAATGTAATGTAATTTTATAAACATCTCTGTGGCAACACTTCAGTATACGGGAATTGTTTTCAACTGCAGCTGTTAGCACTTCACAGCTGGAAGCCTGCAACTGTGCTACAAGCTGCCATGGACCTCCTTATGTGATCTTCACTAAGGGATCTGTTCGTATGGTGAATGATGTCATTCCAAAGTGGAAACTCAAATTTGGCTTCAGCAGAAACAAATTGCTCCAGTGTGAAGTGTCATGGTCTACTGAAAACTGGAGGACTAGGTTTGGTGCATGTGTGATGTACTGTGCGGTGTCATTCTTTTCTTGGCGCTCCACGTGACTGCATGATGGCTGGAAAATGGTTGAGATGATCCTGGTAATGCAGCATGGATGAACGTCAGTACAAAATTTGTTACAACATGGCAGAACCCAACAGTTAAGTGACCGGAGTCTTCGTCAATGAGTTGAGAGCCAGGAATGTTAGGGGAGCGGCTGAAAACATGCTAAAAAATCAGCACCAATGGCTGGTTCTGTGATAACTGCAATGGTGAGTTTCCAGCTGAAGGTGCAGTGCAATCCTAGATGTAGTTGTGAAGGACATACACCGTATGTGGTGACAGACAAGTAATTGGTAGCCAATAGCTAAAATGGTGCTGGTTGATCCCCTATGAGCATTGTGTGTGGACAGTCACACATGTCAGACTCTATTTCTATATGGAAACAAGGGAAAGACTTTCTATCCAAGATGAAAAAGCAATTTGACACAGTTTGATAACTGTACATATCAATACATTGTGGTTTGGTCTTTGGCACAGTAACATACAGGAGTAGGCTTGTGAGGATGTGGTGATGTGGAAACACTAGCTGGTTGTGCATGACCTGCAGACACCTGATCTGCGATAGCTTTGATCTGGGCGGAAAGCACATAGGAAGCACAACAGGCACATTCTGGCACATAAAAAACACAATCGCTCATTAAGCACAAGTAGACAAAATGGTTGGTACAAGAAACCAGTCAAAGAAACAAACACAATGCCACAAAGCACTCATCATAGGAGCAATAACAAGGTGTGCAAGGTCTGTTGCAGCAACAACCGCTAAAAAAACATGTAAACAACTCATCTCTTGGGCGACCACTGCACTCATTGGCATCAGAGTTTCTCTTGTTTTGCTTAAAAAATTTTCAAAAAACTTTATATTCACCCCTTAATGAGCGTAGGACATTGAACAGGCCAACTTGGAGCAGGAGAGGCACCACAGGACATTTTAATTTCCACTGTCTATACTTTTACAAATAAATTCATAAAACTTTGTCAGCATGACCAGGAAGGATTCAGAATTCACACTCATAGCAGTGGAAGTTCGAAAATTCAACTCAGTAATTTTTTTACATGTGAAATTTCGTCATTTTTTTCACTTACTAATGGCAGCATTTGTTGCTATAGTAACACTTTTCTTCATAAGTAAGAGAGATGGTTTGTTGAATTTTGCAGAGCATACAAACCATACTTAAAGGTTCATGAAAGTCTAGAATTTTCCAAATCTATTAAAAGCTGTGGTAAAAATTGAGGAAATTAACTAAAAAAGTTGTGTTTTTTCTAAACATGAAGTTTAAAATACAACAGATAATTCGATTTTTCATAAATTAAATAAATTCTCGAGTTTCATACACATGTAAGTATGCTATGTATGCTGTGCAAAATCCATTCAACCATTTCTCTTACTTATGAAGAAAAGTGTACTTATAGCGACAAATGCAGCCATTAATAAGTGAAAAAATTAAGAAATTTAACATGTAAAGCAAATTATGTTTTTGAACTTCCACTGCCATGAGCATCAACCCTGAATCCTTCCTGGTGATGCTGACAAAGTTTTATGAATTGATTTGTAAAAGTATAGACACTCAAAATTAAAATATTATGTGATGCCTCTCCTGCTTCCCTTAAACGTTTTCTGTTTGATTTTATATACTTTGAGAAACATTTCATCTCAATAGGGTGACATTAAGTCATGCTGACTAGAGCAACTACTTATGATATTGGGAATGTAGCTTCTAGTCAGTGTAAAAGTTACTGACAACTGCATAAAACCGAAACTATGTACTGTACCTTCTTGATTTTTAGGATGCGTTAACTATTTACATTTTTCTTTTTTCTTTTTGCTGCTTACCAGGTACAGTGTACAGTGTTCTTGGACACAGCAGAATGGAAAAGCCTTTTGTTTCTCATTTACAATCAGTAGTTCTTGAAAATCTTGCATCTAAGTAAGACACCTTTCAACAATATCGTTTTAACAGCTTTTCACCCTTTAACTAACCTTTTAGCATCTAAGTACACTATGTGATCAAAACTATCCAGACACCTGGTTGAAAATGATTTACAAGTTTGTGTCACCCTCCGTCGCTAATGCAGGAATTCAGTATGATGTTGGCCCACCCTTAACCTTGATGACAGCTTCCACTGTCACAGTCATATGTTCAATCAGGTGCTGCAATGTTTCTTGAGGAATGGCTGCCAATTCTTCACAGAGTCCTGCACAGAGGAGAGGTATCGATGTCAGTCAGTGAGGCCTGGCCCAAAGTAGCATTCCAAAACATCCCAAAGGTGTTCTATAGAATTCAGGTCAGGACTCTGTGCAGGCCAGTCCCTTATAGGGATGTTATTGCCATATAACCACTACCTCTCATGCCACGCATTATGAACAAATGCTCAAATGTAGTGAAAGATTCAATCGCCATCCCCAAATTGCTATTCAGCAGTAGGAGGCAAGAAGGTGCTTAAAACATCAATGTAGGCCTGTGCAGTGATAATGCCATGCAAAACAACAAGGGATGCAAGCTCCTCCATGAAAAACATGACCACACCATAAAACCACCACCTGTTGGCAGTTACTGTTACTGTTGGCACTCGACACTCGGGCAGATGAAGTTCATCGGACATTTCCTATACCCACAACCAGTCATCAGACTGCCACACTGTGTAGCATGATTTGTCACTCCAAACAACATTTTTCCACTGTTGAATCGTGCAGTGTTAATGCTCCTTATACCAAGAGATGTGAGGCATTTACTGGTATGATGTGTGGCTTATGAGCAGCCACTCAGCCAAGAAATTCAAGTTTTCTCACATCCTGCCTAATTGTCATAGTACTTGCAATGGATCCTGATCCAGTTTGGATCCTACTTTCGACGTCTTCAGATGCCCACCATTTTTGGAAACAATGCTTCATTGATAACAAAAGCTCTCCACCTGCTCAATCTCCTCTTCTTTCACAGGTAGTGCATTCTTGGTTCTTACTGTTCATACTAAGCTCTTTAGTCTTAGCTGTGTTTATTTTTAATACAGCTCTCTGCGCTTCTGCTTCTCACTCATATCCTTGAAAACGTCGGTTAGTAGACAGATGTTGTTTGTAAAGTCTAGGTCCTCTAGGCAATCATATAGAGTACTCTGTATAATTCTTCCTTTCTTTTCTCTTGCGCTCTGTTCTTCATGACACCATCTAAGGTCAGAAAAACAGCAGTGCCTTACTGCAAATTTAAAATGAATTGTTCTGAGTGATTTCCATCATGTTTCACCTGGCAATTATATTCTCTGTACATCATCTTCATGATACTCATGATCTTTGGAGGTACTTTGTAGTTCCGCATTGTTTTCCAGGTGGCTTCTTGCTGCACCCTATCAAAGGCTTTTTCAAAGTCAGCAAAAGCCAGGTACAAAGGAGACCAGTATTCTAAGGATTGCTCAGTACTGATCCTTGAGGTGTTGATTTGGTCTGTGCATGATCTGCTTTCTACCAATGATGGTAGAGCCCTTGCCCATGAATGGCAAAAGTCCCGAGTTCGAGTCTCAGTCTGATACACAGTTTAATTTTGCCAGGAAGTTTCAAATCAGTGCACACTCTGCTGCAGTGTGAAAATCTCATTCTATCAACCTCAAAGTCTTCTGCTCCTCTCATGGTCAGCTACACGTAGCTTGCTCTTGGGTAGCACATTCAAAAAATCTGTACATATATAACATGGATAATAAAATGAAATGTTGTTTTGACCGTCGATCAATATAGATACTGAGAAATTTATGGTCAGCTGCTCCATCTATGGTCTCATTTTGTACTTTAAGGCTTTTCTATTAGGTTTTCTACTTATATAGAAGTTCTTGTGATTAGTCTCCTTATATTAAGAGTTACCAGTTGGGGACAGACATAAGTGCCGTGTGAGCTTTCTCCTAACATTTCTGGTGTTCTATTTGTAATTGTTATATTATTGTTGACAGCAAGTAACACTGTTTCATCTTGTGTGACCTGTAGTGGCAAGCCAGTAATGTATGAGGTAGTTCGAAATGTTCTTAGAGCAGAACACATAGATATGAATCACTGAAGCGTAACTTTTTTATGTTTCAGTGTAGGCTCCCTTTGTACTAATACATGTGGCCCAGTGATGTTCCAATACCTTGAGCTCAACTCAAAAATTAGATTCCTCTGTGCCTGCAAAACACTGTCAACTTCGGCTGTCCGTTCTTGGTTTGAAGACAATTTCTGTCCATCATAGAAAATATTGGGCTTGAGGAAGAGATGGATGTTTGATGGAGCCAAATAAGGTGAGTCTGTCAACAATTCATATCTAAATTGATGTATTTTTGTCATGGCATTGACACTTGCGTGTGTGCGCATAATGTCTTGTTGGATGATGACTTTCTTTCCTGCCAAACCTGCCCTTCATTTGTATATCTTTTGCTGTAGTTGGTCTAAGAATTAGGGTAACATTATCCTGTAATTCTTTCACCTGTGTAAAGGTAACATATCAGCAGAATTCCTATTGCATCTCCAGAAACTAACACCATGACCTACCAAGCTGACGTTATTGTCTTTGTAAACATTCCAGGCTTAGGACAATTTTACAAAAAGCAAGTGATTACACTCATGAATCAATTTGTTGACACAATCAGTTTATGTTCACAAATGTAAGTCCTGCACTATTTAGCATTTCAAATCAAATAAGGAAAATCCTTCTTGACAATAAAGGGAAACTTCTTGGACAACTTAAAGTTTTCGGAAAAAAATGTAAATAAATATTTATGTGAGACAATCCTCTGAAAAGTTCTATTGCAAAAAACTGCCTGTCTTCTTAGGATGGACAGTATGCAAAAAATTAAAGACCCATCTCATGAGCAATACAATGAGTTTGAGCCTCAGAGTCCACAACTGGAGCAGCAGGTCATGATGCGCATTGGTCCCAGGTGGCAAGGGCATCATCAAGTCTGGGCGGGGACATAGAGCTGGGAAACTTCTGCTTCTGCTGGCATAGATTGAACTGTCTGTTGCTTGCTGGGTGAAGGCAGTTACACCCATGTGGTAGATGACTACTAGATAGCTATTGGTCTGGCAATGTGTGCTCAAACTGGCCGAGGAATATGGACCGCAGATGCACCCAAAGATCCATATTCATGGTGGTTTCTACTGCTCACATGAGTGCCCTCAGAACTAGCTTGCTTCCTGCAGGACAAGAGACGTTCAGCTGACTTTGACCAATGTACCTGCAGAACAGGAGCAAGGAGCTGCATAACTGTGTAACGTTGTGGGTTGGCAGCTTGTAGGAGGCCCCAGAAACACACCATATCTTCCAAGACCCAGATCGGCAGAGACTGGAGTGAGAAACAACGGCATCGTCACTGCCAGAAGCATTGTCAAAGGGCAAGGTAGGGATTGCTGGTGTGTTAACATGCATTGGGATGGTGAATGGAGTCATCGTCTGGCTGGGCACACCGGAAGGTGGCAGCAATACATCTGCTGGGTGAGCAGCAAAAACCTTGGCAGGGGCAGTATTGGTTGATGCGCTGTAAGAGTTGGGAGCACTTGAGGAGTGTGATGAGAAGCATAGCTTGCCTCAGAAGATGGGAAACAGTGGTTGTCAGCCACCAGGGCTAGCCACAGAAAAAATTCATATCCCACATCAGGTCCCTGGGAGACAAACAATGTTGGTGGGAAGAAGAGGAGAAGGGGGATGGTCTGTCGGGTGGAGAATGGACAGAGAAGAGTGGAGAGGGCAACCATGGGGCCACTCTGCCAGAGAGGATCCCTCCATCAGAGTGTCTCAGTATGATCCGAGAAAAAGATGAAGATTCTCATGAGAGGAGTGGTACTCTTGTAGTTTAGACATTTGAAATTTAAAAGTCTGCAGAAAATGTTCAGCAGTGCCATTGGAGGCAAGGTGGGAACTAATGCAATGCTGCGAGCAGCACAGAAGGCAGTAAATTCAGAGGAAGTTAGCTGAACCCCATTATCAGTAACAATAGTGCATGGAGGCCCTCTAGTGCGAAAATCTGGGTAATTGCCCAAATGGTGTAGGAAGATAAATTGGAAGACTTGCAGACCAAAAACAGAAAACAGGACCCAGCATGCATGATGGTAAGCCACATAGAGTCAAGGATGGGGTATTCGAAGTCCAGATGAATGTGGGGCCAAGGAACGGCAGTGGAAGGCCATGTTAAGTAATGCTGAGATGGGGCCCTCACCAACTCTGGCAGGTGGAGCAAGCAGTGACCAAATCTCAAATAGTAGAATCTGTGCCTCATAGACATGATGGGGAGGCAGTCACTAGGTAAGAACAGTCCACCAGTGTCCTTTGTGGAGCAACCAGAGGAAGCGGTTGCAGAGAGCCACCAAATAACCAGCCAAGTGTAGTTGTTATCACCCTGTACCAGGACAATGCTGTCCCGGGAAGAGAGGTCCTGTTGTTGATCCCAGAACACCTGAAGATCTGGGTGTGCCACAGCCTTAGGGTTGGGTGGTCAGCTTTGACAGATGTGCTGGAAGAGATGTGGAAGACTGGATTGTCTGCAGTGTGGAGTCAGACAAGGTTGACATCCAGGAGTAGCTGTGCAAAGTTGGCAGCAACAGCGGTCAAGGTGGCAGCAGACTTCTGGATCAGTATTGAACACTGGGTCCTCTCCTAATGAAGGCCGGGAGAGGAGGTCAGCGTTGGTATGGAGGAGCGTGGAGCACAAAATTGCCTCATAGGAATAGACAGAGAGGAACAGGGCACAGTGTTGGAGTTGATGGGCTGTGTGGTGCTGAAACCCAGAGGAAGGGCAACTGGGGCTTCTGGTACATACTGAGGGTACATTGGTGCCCACAGACATAACCATTGGACTTTGTGAACCCAAAAATAATGACCAGTGCTTATTTTTTGATTTGGCCATAATTTCACTGGGCAGAATAGTTTTAGAGACTAGTTTCAGAGACAAAGGCAGTTGGCTGCACCACCTCGTTGATCACTTGGAAAAGAACAGCTCCCACACCATAACTGGAGGTATCTGTAGTGAGTGTACACAGCTATCATAGGTCATAAGGCAGGTAGGATTGAGGAGCACCTGTTTTAATAAGTGGAACACCCTGCCACACTCAGGGGACCAGAGGCACTGGACATTCATTCAGGAGAAGAGTCTCTGCGACGGCAGTTGCATGGAGAATGAAATGACCTAAGACAGATTCGAGTTGATTTTTGTGGCAAAGCACAGGGAGCTTCTGGATCACCTCAATGGACTGCATGACAGGGTAGATGCTGGAAGCACTTCGGATGTGGCCAAGATATTCCACTCATTGCACTAACGGGTCACGCTTGTCCTTGTTACAATGGAGATCCACATGACGAGACACTGCAAACAAAAGATTCAGATTGTGTAAGACGTCTTAGACAGAGGCACCAGTAACCAGGATATTGTCCAGGTAGTTGGCAGCCTGGGAAACATATAGCAACAGTTGTTCAATATACTGCTGGAAAATTACTAATGCACTCATGATACTGAAGGGAAGTTGATTGTATTGAAAAAGACCAAACAGGATATTGATAACCAAAATGTCATGGAGGCTGCCTCTAAAGGAATTTGCAGGTATGTGTCACAAAGATCAGTTTTTGCATAAATCTTGCTAGCACCCAGTTGAGACAAAATCTCCTTAGCTTAGGGGATAGGGTAAGAGTCCACTACTGACTAAGAGTTGACCATGACACTGAAAATGCTGCAGATGTGTTTCTGACCTGTATTCCTCCAATAAATTGTTTTCCTACCACTAATAATTGTTTAAGCACTCAGAAACACTGCTCATGCAGTGAACGCAGTTGGATTTAAATTAATAGTGCGGAAAAAAAGCTTCACTACACTCAACTTTGTAAACCTGGTCAAATTCACTTCATTACTGCGAAAGCTTCTTTTATGCCCTTAACAATAGTGTTCTGCAGCTGTGTAGTGTACTAACTAAGAATGATTCTTTCATGTGATATAGCTCTATTTTGGAATAGGCCTACACATTCTAATATGCTTACTGAATTACAATTGTTCTCTGAAGAGCATTTGTCATTTTATGGTAAGCCAGATGTTTTCCCCCTATATGCAATTTAGAAATACTGATGCACTTTTAGTACCATGCCAGAGTTATGAACATAAAAAACTAACATTATAACTATAGTAAAACCTCTTTTCACATTAGCAGACTGTACATTTTGCCGCCATTTTCGTTTGATCCTGTCCTAAGCTTTTTCTCTCTGAACTACTTGTTTTCCTGCTATTAAAAATCAACATTCGGAAGTAACTGAAGGACATCTTGTCATCCTTCCCTTCAAACAACATTTAGAAAGCTCCATCCTTTCCTCTTCTTAAATTAATTGAATGATGATCCTAGATTATTCGGTTTTTCTTTCTCCTTGTCATTAGTCGACACAATAACAATACTTATATTTTACTGTCTGTTCATTTCAAACAAAACTGTATGTTTAAAAACAATGAATAATTTACGTAACACACTAAAAGTAAATAAACGAGTTTGATGATGAAAGTACATTGCCTTTAATCTGCTGGCTCGTGTGGTGGCGACAGTGATTTTACCACCGTGTGTGTAAACACTGGACTTCTGACAATGGCGACGATCAATTGACCTGGCGGAAAATATCCACTGTGAGTGCAACCGGCCTTAAAGACCTGGTCAGAAAGAGCGTGGCCTGGCAGTCCGACCTGTGGCCTTGAACAGCAATGGCAATGGCCAGGCCGCATAGTTGTTGTATATTGGTGTCGGTCATACAGAGCGTGACTCTGGCTGGCTCGCCGCACCGGCTGACATCGAGTTTCAACACAGAGAGATTCACAGCAGCCAGTAGCAGCTGTTTGCATTTGCTGGTGCATTTGACAACAATGGTGTGAGGCAGATATTTGATACCACGCTACACGTGCAGGCTGCTATGTGATGAGGTTCCGTCTGTTTCCACGGTGTGACAGCTGACACAGCAGTAACCGCTTCTGCCTGTCTGGTGTTCCTTGCCCCGGTCATCCACCGTGCCTGACCCGCACAGGCAGACTGCAGCATTGTGTCTGACCAGGTATTCAAGATGCTGAAAATCAGTTTTTATCTTTCCTGTATGTTTGGAAACTTACACATCCGGGATATATTATAGGAACAAAGCCTAGAAACACAGTTGGCCCTTGTGACTCCTAAGGGATTGAGACCACTCATTTCTAAGTCATTATCAAACTATCACAAACAAGTCATCATTCTCTCATTAATCATCAGTCACTTATTAGTTACCATCTCTCTACAATATGCAGTGTCGATCAAATGCCTGGATGGTTAATGGCGTACACTCGCTTGCAATACTGAAGTAAATGGCAACTGGCAAATGTTTCAAACTTGGTCCCAGTGTGGCGACTCCTCGTGGTCATAGAGAGGAGACAAATAAAATTTGAAATGCATTTCTGAATAAAATTTGGCAGCTCTGCAAAGTTTAGTTTTGTGTACTATGCTGTATTCTTACAGGCAGACGCCATAGTGTCAGCCACATCAGTTTTAGATGAATTCGCTGTTTTTCACACATTTGTGGAAAAGGTGTCTCATTTTAAGAGTTGTGGGAATATTCTTAATTGCTCTCGGAAATGCACATTTTTGAGGCACAACACCATGTCAGTAAGTGCACCACTGCTGAGAGATGTTAATAGGTGCTTAAAATAAATAATAACAATTCCATTGTTAAATACATAAAAATAAATTATTTTTTCTCTTTAAGTAAGAATAAATCATTTATTTTCACCTGCCTTAATACAGTTTCTTGCTATATTTGCTTTTCGCTGTTAGTCTCCTGAAAAGTGAAAAAAATCAGGGCTTTACTTTCTATTTTGTAAAGTAAAATCTAAATGTACACAATAATTTCCACAACCCATAACAGATTCATGTCTTAACAAATTTTGTGAACTTTGGTTGGAAGGATGATGTGGCTGTTTTATTGTTACAAACATATTAATGTAGTTTGAAATACTGTTGTAAATTTAATATTAAGAACAAAAGAAGGCATATGATTGTGGAAATCGGTTCTGTTACTAATAATGTGAATAACTTGCCAACTCACTTACCTGCATTACTTAAACAGAAATTGAAATCGTCTTGGGGCCTTCCCATAACTATCTACCACTTTTTCGATAAAGGACTCCTCCTCTGATTTTATCTTATCACGATGAACTGACACTATACACAAATAACTGAGTCGATTATCTGCCATGGTAGTTCTTAGCCACATTTTTACACTCCTGAGAGTGCTGCAAACAAACATGACATAGGCCTATACTAATTCATACAGTGTAACCTTCTTCAGTTACTCTACTGTGATAATATTTCAAATTAGATTTAAAATTAATTAGAAGAAATGTTTCATCTGACTTAAGAAATTGTTTCAAAGTCTTTCTAATTAAGTAATTACAGTCGGAAAAATGACACTGTGTTAATTAGTACTTGAATGATCTTTCCGCAGAGCAGGTGGTTGCCAGTAAGCTAAGGGCTATCGTCAAGGCTGAAGCTATGGCAGGCAAGAATTTGGCTTTGTCCAGTAGATCAGTCAGGCTTAATTCAGCAATATCTACTTCAGTTACTTTACCGCGTTTCCACATACTGATCCATTTCCATGCTTCTTCAGTGAAGTTATCTAAAAGATTTCCATAAAATCTTATGATATTTTCATTTATCCTTTTCATATCTAGGTAACTTTGGGATTTCATTACCTTTGGGTGCAAGCAGAAAATCTCAAAAGATGCCTTGTTATCTTCTGAAAACCGTTCTTGCAAGTACTGGACTAGGGAATCCAAATATGGAAATTTCTTTCTTTCTTTGATAGTACCAATGGCATTTCTGACCTCTGGTAAGGTGTTCAAATAATTCACAACTAAATTAAGTCTATGGCTAGCACAACGATAGAAGTGAGCCTTGGGATATTTCTCAGCAATTATCTGCTGTACTTCGCTAATTTTACTGGCCATCCTACTGCACCCGTCATTGCCTTGTCCTACCATTTTATCTAGATTTAAACCCCAAGCAGATAAAGTAGATATTATTGTGTTGGAGATGTGTTTTACATCTAAACTTGCTAACAGTGTAAATCCAAGGAAGTCTTCTCTGACAACATAAGTTGCATGGTCAAAATAACGTGCAGAAAGAGAAAGTTGTTCTGTGCCTGCAATATCCATTATTTTGTCTGCCAAAACTGAAAATGATTCGCTGTTATTGATGGTATTAATCAAATCATTTCTTAGTACTTTGGCGCATACATCAATTAAATCATTTTGGGTTCTATGAGAAACATAGGTAGCATTTTTAGGCACACCCTCAAAATGTTTCCACAGTGTTACGTCACCTGGCTGTACTCTAAATTGCAACAAATCATCAAATACAGCGTTTGAATTTGTTTTTCTTCTTAAAGGTAAGTCATGTAATGCACAAAACAATACACAAGAAACAATTGATTTTAACTTTGCACGATCAGTTTGTACTAATTTCGCAAGATTCTCATCGGCGAGTTCTTCCACACCTTTAGTTTTGTTTGTCACACCACTTATGAAATTATTTGACTTTTCTATTGCATCTTTATGCCACTCGGAATTCATATGCATTTTTGGACATTCATGGAACTTTTTGAAATTTGTGAATGGGTGGCTTATGAATGCACCATGATGACTACCATGCATTATGAGTGGGTGGAAAAGCACACAAAACTTGCAGAGGGCACCTTTAACTGCTTTAGAATAGACCAGCCATGGATATAATGACAGCCAGGCTGGTTGAAATGTTCTTTTTGTGCTGTCTATGTCAGTCTTAAAATTATAACTTTTTTCAGGTTGCCATGGATTAAATAAAATCCTATGCTTTAGAAAACTGTCAACATCCTATTTTTCAATGTAATTTCAGACATCGGGAACACTGACTAGGATACTACTACCCTTTTCATCAATGCACTAGAAGCCAGCAGTGGAACTGGCTTTGTCTTTATTTTCTCCATCAGCACAACTACTGGAATTTTTAATAGTTATGGCGCATCTGACTCACTCTTTTCCTGTGATACCTCATCATAGACAGCATCTTCTTCAACACCTCCACTTTCATTTGTAGTTTTCATTCACTTGTGAGGTACAAAAAACTTATGTATATCTGTCATTTACACTGTATACACTGCGATTTTAAATTCACAATGCACAAATGTCTATGCAAACCACTGTCCACTTACAACTCACAATGAATTTACACAACCCTTAAAGTGGTGTGATGCTGAACCTAGCTGAGTCATGACTAAAGAACAGAAGCTGAAATCATATCACGGTGGTTGGAGGAAGGGATAGGTTTTGGTTCAACAATGAAACAATGCAGTGTCCATTAGACCCCAAGCCAGTGGCTTTGATTTCGCGTGATCATTTGGAGCAGTTTCTTGCGATGGATGTGGAAATATTTATGCGATATGTTCCTATTAGAACATAGCAACACTCATCTGGAACGTTCCGGAAATGTAGGTAGCTCACGACACACCGTGCTAGACCATGTTCGTTGACAGTAGTTCCAATGACGAATATTGCCTACTTCTACAGACAAGTAGTGATATTAGTGGCCTCACAGTACCCTCGAACACTTCTTCAGCAAACGAAAAGGAATATAATACAATACGCTAATTTATATTAGCATCTGACAATTGTTAACCATTACTTGAAATTTGAAAGAATAAAATTTTGCAGAGTGTGTTTTGTTGTGCAACTGTCTTGTTTGCCAGTTGAGGTTTATGAAGAGGTTTGTACATAGTGAGATGGGAACAGAGAGGCTGACATTTTAGTACCCTATAAGTCAACATTTTCGAGATGGAACTCTCACCATGGGTACCATTCTTTATGGGACCAAGTACACATGTAGTAGTTTGTTAACTGGCAGATTTGTTTTATTTTATTATAGCTTATTAGTAATGCCCAGAGTTTGTTAACATGTAAACAGTCTTTCCTTACCAGATATGCATTGTTTACAGTTACTAAAATCTCGAATATTTCAGCTATATATATCTATCTTTAATTTTTTTTGTCATATAGATACTGTATCATAGATTATTTTTCAAGATAGATATCATTTTCTTACATTTGTGTTTAATGTCCCTTTATGACACAACTGATTCTTTTAATATGCAGAGAACGAACAATGGGCGTGCCTTCAGGAAAAATGCTTAAATGTGGCTCAAGAATGCATTTGTAAAAGTTAACAATAAACTGCTGGTTCATGTGATTATTCCCATTGTTGCCTCACTTGCTGTTGTTAATTTCTACCATGTGTGGGTGTAGAAATAAAGCAAAGATACTTCATACGCAATAGCTGTAAGACGATATATAACAATTTTGCACATCTTCAACAAACAAGATTTCTTAAAAAAAAACACATAATTTTTAAATTTATCGTCATTTTTTAATTTTAGTTCAATTCTCCTTTAAAGTTTTTCATTGCTCTAGTTCATCCTGTAATTCTGTTTAGATATGTTTTATATCATTTTTACGTCATGTTATCGATATTTTCCGGTTATTTTAGTGGTAATTTTACAGGTATTTTAAATCATACATAACTGAGCCCTAAAGTTACAGGTATTTTTTTATATTCGTAACCTGAATGAATTCTCACTAGGGGCAACTGCCTCCACTGCACCCCTCCCCCTCCGGGCACCCGTTGTTGGGCTACTCGAAAAGAACAATGGGGGTATCCCAGTGACTGTTGGAGATGGGAGTGAGGACACCAGCATCCTGTAAATGGCAGATTTTCTGTCAGAGATGGTCTTGTATCACAAATATAATGGTCCAAGTTTTCTAAAACTTAGGAACTGTTGGTGGAAGAAGTGTGACATGGCTCTCAAAATCCTTGACACCAGAAGAGAGTGCAGAAAACACTTTGGAGTACTTAGCAAACAAATCCGAGGCACAGGAACTGACCTTCATCCGACTGACATGAGAAATGGCATTGTGAATCTGCAGCCCCAGAGCTGTGAAAGCGTCCAAGTTGAGGAGGTCAGAGGTATCAGGAAATCCAACAACCAGAACGCATTTTTTGATAGCTGTGTTCCTGTACTGAATATGTGCTGAGAGGGCATCCTTGATGGGAATGAGCTTCTTGCTAAAACTGTGTAGCTGGGTGTGGAATCCCAGGGCCTTACACATCGGCCAGTCAGTGATGGTGGCAGAGGACCCAGTATCAGTATGGAGAAGCCCCAGGATCCCATCAAGCAGAACAGGGAGAGACATTGATTTGTGGGAGGAAGGGACCATCGTGTAGATCAAAAGAATAGACGGTGTAGCATCGCGTTCCCCAGAGCTGTCAGGTTTGAGGGCGGTATGAGACACCTAATCAACAGACATTGCCATGGAAAGGTAAACTTTGGACTGGTAGTTAGATTTTTCACATGCCAAAAACCTGGCGTTCAGAAATGACACTGCTGCCACGGACAGCTAATTAAACATCAACTGCAGGAAAGTAGGGCATACACACAATGCTCACCCTTCTGGCCCATGTTGTGGGAGGGTTTGAGGGAGGCAGAAGGCTTCTGAGGCAGCTTAGAGGCTAAGACCACTGCCAGATCCTGCAGGGATAATGCAGTGCACTGAGACTGCTAATACACCAGAATAATAGGGATGCAAGACTCAAGGGAGGTAGCCTTAAGTTTGAGGAAATTGTGATGGAGAGCCTCACACACAAGGGAGGAAACATGAATGTTTACACTGGAAATGCCAATCATGAAAGTGTCCCAGGAATCACATAATCCTCTGCTGATAAGATTTATGAGACAGACTGTGACAATTAAGAAAACTGTGGTTGGCCTCAGCCACATCAACGTTGGAATTAAAACAGTCAGAGACACTTGACTTCAGCCTCAGGATGCAGCTGTTGTATAAGCTGGTATACAAAGGGGCTGGCTTTGTCCGATGATAAGTGCTCTGCCGGGTGTTACCTGTCAGTCTGTGGATTAGGTATCACAACCATGGCTCACTTGTGGTCAAAGCTGTGGCACTTTGTGGTCAAACACACAGAAGTCAGGCAGTGGCCGCTGGAACTCCTGGTTTGGGTTGAGGGTTGTGTCACTGTGCTTCGAAACCTCCAGTGACAAGTGCAGCCGACCCATGAGCTTCACCAGAAGAGCCCTGTTGGCCCTCTACATCTGTTGAAGCAGAAAGAGGATCAGATGGGTAAGGTCTATAGGCACACGTGCCAATGACATAGTGACAATAACACAGGAGAGCTATCTTTAACATTTATGTGATATTCTTGAAAATGAAGACTCCCGACTTGGGGCAATTTTCCAGTAAGTAAGTGATTATACTCATGAATCAATTTGTTGACACAATCATTTTTTCTTCACAGATGTAAGTTGTGCACTCTGTTGGCATTTCAAAACAAATAGGAAAAATCCTTCTTGACAATAAAGGGAAGACTTATTGGACAACTTAAAGTTCTCAGGAAAACAACATAAATAAATATTTGTGTGAGACTATCCTTTGAAAAGGTCTCTTGCAAAAAAGTAGCTATCTTCTTAGATTGCACAGTAGGCATAAAATTAAAATCCCATCTCATGAGCAATACCAGGAGTCTGCGCCTCAGACTTCACAGCTGGAGCAGCAGGTCACGATGCACATTGGTTCTGGATGGCAAGGACGGAATCAAATCTGGGCTGTGACATGGTGCTGGTGAATTTCTGCTTCTGCTGACAGAGACAGAACTGAATGGTGCTTGCTGGGTGAGGGCAGTCATACCCAGGTGGGAGAAGACTAGATGACTACTAGATACCTATTGGTCTGGCAATATGGGCTCAGATTGGTCGAGGAAAATGGCGCTTCGGATACACCAAATGATCCATTTATGTGGTGGCCTCTACCCTCTTGTGCATGCCCTCAAATCTAGCCTGCTTTCTGCAGGCAGGTGAAGTTCAGCTGGCTTCTGCTAGTGTTCCTATGGGGCTGGAGCAATGGCATAGCAGTGTGACAATGTGGATTGGTAGCATTGTAGGAGACCACAGAAACACAATACTTTGATTTCTTCAGTGGTGTTGAATCATCATGTTTCCAGTGCTATGGGTGTTCTTTTGTCTGTGTGTTATAATAATGGACCCAGTATTCATCTGTGGTTACAAACTGGAACAGAATCCATGTTGGTTGCTCTGAAAAGAGGTCAAACATAGTTCATACATCTCCATTCTGTTGCATTTCTGATCCTGTGTTAAGAGTCGCGGCAGCAATCTAGCACACAGTTTTCTCATATTCAATTCCACTGTTAAAATGTGATATGCCATTCAGATGACATACTTATAGCTTCAGTAGTTTCATGCATTTTCAGTTGCCATTCCTCCAAGACCATTTTATGCACTTCTGCAGTTACTTCTGGGATAGTGGCATCTGCATTTATTTCTGGGTTAGTGGCATATCTTGGCTGATGACTAAGAAAATTATCATCAGAGTTTTCCTGACCAAATTTAAACTTATTTGTTCACTTGACAACCACTGAATATGAAGGAGCAGAGTCCTCCAGTGTGCCCAGAAAATCAGCATGAGTTTCCTTTGGTTTCATACATTTCTTTAGTTCAGTATTTTCCATCCTCAACAAACTGTGTAGTTGCAGGTTTTTGCATGGTGCTACAAGGGGATGTCACGAACAACATACTAAAATTCCTGAGTGTTGGTGTGTGAGGGGGAAGGGGTGCTAAAAAGTCACATTCTCCTCATGTTTTTCTCAAATAGCTTAGAAACTGTGGAACCTATTGAAAATTTTTCAAAGTACAAAATCAAACTACCTGAAATTTCCTGCAGAATATTTTTGCAGACTGTCAAAAATATTGTCTTAACAGTACAAAAGTAATGTTTATTTTTAAGTAAAGTGGGTTAAAAACAATTACAAAATGTGTATATGACATCTATGTATGCTAGAGCCATAGTATGGGATACATTATGTTCCATGGGTGCAGAATGGAGTGTGAGGGAAGATATGTTGTTACAATCTATGTAAATATCTGAACAGTGTTCTACACTGCCAGAAGTGAAATTGATTCTTAGCCATCCAGTACAACTGCTGTGGTGTTCTTATGGGAAAGGTAATTTTTTTAACCATGGGCTCTGCTCAATTTTCAGTTTACGTACAGACTATACCTCAAAAGCATTTTCTGTCCAGTTTTCCTATATCAATAGACAAAATAACTTCATTGAGCTTGTTTGTAGATAGTAGAGTTCCTTTCAGGTGTTAAGCAAACTTTTATGTAAAATACATTACTTTAAACAGTAACTGAGTAGTAATTAATTTGTAACTGTGCTCTTGTTAGTGTTTTGTGTAGGGTCGGTTTGAAAGGAATTGTATTGGTAAATGTCACAGCTGTTGCTGTCTTTCGTGTACAGTGTATTGTGAAGCTGTGTAATTGTATTGTAGTCGTTTGGTGGTGAATTAATGAAACACCTTAATGTTATTGCACTTCTCATGTGATTAATTGTATTAATGGGTTTCTGCACAAATCTTTTCCACGCAGGAATTGTTGGCACACATAAAGCCAGTTACACTGAGTGGTGTCACTAACCACACATTCATGGTGTGTCTTCAAGATAAGTGTGGATATGTGTGATAGAATGGACCTGATATGCTACAGTCTAGAACAATAACCTATTATAATCTATCGGTTAACTTACACTGAGGTGACAAAAGTCGTAGGATACTTCCTGATATCATGTCGGATCTCCATTTGCCTGGCACTTGAATTGTCCAGAATGTTCCTCAAACCAGTCATGAACACTTGTGGCCCGGTGAAATTTCACATTGTCCTCCATAAAAATTCCATCATTATTTGGAAAGATGAAGTCCATGAATGACTTCAGAAGGACTCCAAGTAGCCAAACATAACAATTTTTAGTCAGTGATCAGTTTGGACCAGTAGACCCAGTCTGTTCTCTATAAATACAGCCTACAGCATTATGGAGCTTCCACAGTTCTTGACAACTTGGGGTCTATTGTTTCTGAGGTCTGTGCCACACTCAGGTCTTACCTACTGATATCAGGAATCATCTGACTGGGCAACAGTTTTATAGCCATCTGAGCTCAAACCAATATGGTCACAAGTGCAGCAGAGGCACTGCAGGTGATTTTGTGTTGTTAGAAAAGACACTTGCGTGAGTCATCTGCTGCCATAGTCCATTAATTGCAGATTTCAGCACACTGACCTATCGGATTAATTTGTTGTATGTCCCACTTTGATTTGTGCAGTCATTTGATACAATGTTGTTAGTATGTTAACAGTGTCATCTCTATGTGAATGATGCTGCTCTTGGTTGTTAAGTGAAAGCTACTGGCCACTATGTTGTTTGTAGTGAGAGGTAATATCTAAAATTTGGTATTCTCTGCACACTCTTGATACCATGGATCATGGAATATTCATTTTGAAAATGGAATGTCCCCTGTGCCTAATTCCAACTGCCATTCCACATTCAAAGGCTTTTAATTCCAATTGTGTGACCATAATCACATGATACACTGTTTCACAGGAATTTCCTGAAGACAATTACAGCTGTGCCAATGAACTGCCCTTTTATGCCCTTGCGTAGAGAATACTGCTGCCATCTCTATACGTACATATTGCTATCCCATGATTTTTATCATCTCAGTATGTGTTGAAGTATCTGAAAATCTGTAACACACATGTGACCTACCACTTCTCTTGTAGAAGGGTATAGTTACTCCTTTGAGTCAGTTCAGATGTTGGGAGTGCGGAGGCTAGGGTGGTGTATTCATACCCCTCAGTCTTTGAAAAGTATTCCAGACACTTAAAGTTGATACAATAAAATCAACATGTGGATAGCACATTACACTTATGACAGGCTCTTCAATGTGATAGAGAGTTGAGAGTTCAAGCTGTTGAATTGTTTCACATAATAGCTGACTTAACAACTGTGAATAACTACTCACTTGATAAACTAAAGGTAACTCCACTATATAAAGACGAACTTAGTGAAAGTTATTTTGTCTACTCACAAATGAGAAGTTGACAGGAAATGCTAGGGAGGTATTGTCTGTCTGTAAACTCCAACTCAAGCAGTGCTCACAGTCAAGAATGTCGCCTTTCCGAGAAGAAAACTACAGCTGCTGTAAAGGGTGACTAAGAATCAATTTCCTCTCTAACAGTGTAGAGCAGTGTGCAGATATTTATGTAGATTAGTTCCATATACATTTCTTCTGTTAGTGTAACTAGTAACTCATATCTGCAGTCCATGTCGTGTTAATGCATTTGTTGTAAAATAAAGATCCCCGAATATGTCTGGGCACTGGGGAGAGTAATGATAACTTTGTGGAACACCCTGTACCTGATTTTGAGGCAAATGGAATGGAGAATAACCTACTCAGTGCTTTGTTGATGCAGACTTTTCAAGGAAGGAAGCTCCTAAACACAATCTGGCAACCTACCATCCCTCGCATTACTACTCCATACATTCCCCCTTACCCTGGTTACACCCACAGATCACAATACGTCCATTTATACAGCTCTACTGCACTTAGATGTGATACATACATTTAATATGTGTAATCAAACCACTTCATTTAAAAATAAACATTGATTTTGTACTGCTAAAACAATAATTTTGACAATGTGCAGTTTTTCTGTCCACTGTGACCTGGAAACTACAGGTATGGAGGAAAATAAATAGAACTTTTTTTGCAGGAAATTTAATATATAATATTTTTGAGCTATTCAATAACAACAACAAAAAGTGACCTTTCAACAATCCCTCCTCCATGACATCCCACTAGTCAGGATTTTTAGTATGTTGTACATGACTTTCCCATGTAGGACTGTGCAAAAATTTGTGACTACACAATTTCTTTTGCCTAGTTGACTTTTTCTGCTGTTTGATGATTGGGCTAAGGAAGACATCTGAACCATGAATCTCTGTCCAAGGGCACTTAAACATCATATATTTACCCATTAAGGATGAACTATTATTATGTGGGATCATCACTGCACTAGCTCTAGTATGTGGTAATGATTCCAAATTTTTCACACTAGCATCATAAATGAGAAACATTATTGGCTCTAACACATACCCTTGAGGGACTGCAGTGTTCAATTATTCTTTACCTGAAAGATGTTCATGAAGTGACTACAACTGGTAGTCACACAGGTCAGTCAGCCACAGTATTGTAGTTTGCTGGGAAAATTGTGAACTTACAGCACAGGCCTAAAGGTGGCACTGCCAGCATGGCTAGTCAAGTAGCAAGCTTACAGCATAGGCTACAGTACAATACTGCTAGTATGAGGCTGTGCCAGTCAACATAAAAAGATAACCCCTGATGCCAAAGATGGAGGCTTCTGTTGTGATGAAGTCATGATTTTAGTGGACACATGTGTGATGGAATGTTCTGAGAATGTGTGAACAGTGTTCATCTACTATGGAATGTATCAGTTAAGGTGTCCCATATTTTCTGACTTTAATATTTTTCTGTGTTCACCATCCTGTATTGTTCATGTGACTCTAAAACACATCTGCTCAAAATTCTGTTCCAATAGAAGCACTGTAATCTATGCCAGAGTATGTGTATGTCCAGTGTAGTCAGTTCTTTATTTGTTTCTGATTGTATCACATGTATTTTACAGTCTCTGTTTAAGATGTCACAACAATTATGCGGTGCCAAGAGTCATTGTTGTTAAGGTGAAATATAAAAGGCCAAATAACCATTACATAGAGAAGTTTTTATAACATACAAGAAGTACAGTTGACTATTAGTGGAAGTGCTGATTTTGTGGTTCCAAAGTGCATATATTTTGGAAGAGAACAAGAATTCTGGCAAGAGATATTCAGCATTGTTCACAAAAAGTTATAATCTTGCATTTGGGGCGGAGAAAACTGCAAAATCATAAAGGCATTATTGAGTGCTGTGAAAAGAAGTTTATAAATAATAATAAATAATTTGTACAGTTTATTTGATACTGCACATTCCCATGCTCTACAGACAATCAAGTTGGAAGAAGACAAGATGGTTTTACTTCAACAGAAAAAGCCAGAGCGTAAAGCCTACCTTGTAGAAGTAGACTGAACACTTGCGCATAAAGAAAAATGAGTGAGGCAGAGAAAATTGGAAGAAGAGAAAAGTCAAGAGGAACAAAAGTGCACAGCATCTACTTCTGCATCTTGCATTATACATCTTTCTTCATCATCTGAACACTATAAGGAATTTCAAGTTCAGATGAAATTGACATTGGTAATGGTGAGTAATTTGAAAGTACTTCTGGGAGTAGTTCATTGGAGAATGTTGCTAGGTGAGGTACCAAAGATTTTACTACTGAAAAATTTGGGGCTGCATTGGATAGATAAGTGTAAGAGATTATGTATATATATAGCTAAAAACAAAGATGATGTGACTTACCAAACGAAAGTGCTGACACGTTGATAGACACACAAACAATCACAAACATACACACAAAATTCAAGCTTTCGCAACCAATGGTTGCTTCATCCAGAAAGAGGGAAGGAGAGGGAAAGATGAAAGTATGTGGGTTTTAAGGGAGAGGGTAAGGAGTCATTCCAATCCCAGGAGCGGAAAGATTTACCTTAGGGGAAAAAAGGACAGGTATACACTCGCACACACTCACATATCCATCCGCACATACACAGACACAAGCAGACATTTGTAAAGGCAAAGAGTTTGGACAGAGATGTCAGTCGAGTCGGAAGTAGAGAGGCACAGATGTTGTTGAAAGACAGGTGAGGTATGAGCGGCGGCAACTTGAAATCAGTGGAGGTTGAGGCTGGTGGATAACGAGAAGAGAGGATGTACTGAAGTGCAAGTTCCCATCTCCGGAGTTCTGACAGGTTGGTGTTAGTGGGAAGTATCCAGATAACCCGGATGGTGTAACACTGTGCCAAGAAGTGCTGGCCATGCACCAAGGCATGCTTACCCACAGGGTGATCCTCATTACCAACAAACACTATCTGCCCGTGTCCATTCTTACGAATGGACAGTTTGTTGCTGGTCATTCCCACATAGAAAGCTTCACAGTGTAGGCAGGTCAGTTGGTAAATTACGTGGGTGCTTTCACACGTGGCTCTGCCTTTGACCGTGTACACCTTCCGGGTTACAGGACTTGAGTAGGTGGTGGTGGGAGGCTGCATGGGACGGGTTTTACACTGGGGGCGGTTACAAGGGTAGGCACCAGAGGGTAGGGAAGGTGGTTTAGAGATTTCATAGGGATGAACTAAGAGGTTACGAACATTAAGTGCATGGTGGAAAGACACCCTTGGTAGAGTGGGGATGATTTCATGAAGGCTGGATCTCATTTCAGGGCAGAATTTGAGGAAGTCGTATCCCTGCTGGAGAGCCACATTCAGAGTCTGATCCAGTCACGGAAAGGATCCTGTCACAAGTGGGGCACTTTTGGGGTTCTTCTGTGGGAGGTTCTGGGTTTTAGGGTATGAGCAAGTGGCTCTGGTTATTTGCTTCTGTACCAGGTCGGGAAGGTAATTGTGGGACGCGAAAGCTGTTTTCAGGTTGTTGGTGTAATGGTTCAGGGATTCCGTACTGTAGCAGATTCGTTTGCCACAAAGACCTAGGCTGTAGGGAAGGGATCGTTTGATGTGGAATGGGTGGTAGCTGTCATAATGGAGGTACTTTTGCTTGTTAGTGTGTTTGATGTGGATGGACGTGTGAAGGTGGCCATTGGACAGATGGAGATCACGTCAAGGAAAGTGGCATGGGATTTGGAGAAGGACCAGGGGAATGTGATGGAACCAATGCAGTTGCGTCTGAAGAGGAAATCCTGGAGTTCTTCTTCACTGTGTGTCCAGATCATGAAGATGTCATCAATAAATCTGTACCAAACTTTGGATTGGCAGGCCTGGGTACCAGAGAAGGCTTCCTCTAAGCGATCCATGAACAGGTTGGTGTATGAGGGCGCCATCATGGTACCCATGGCTCTTCCCTTTAATTGTTGGTATGACTGGCATTCAAAAGTGAAGGAATTGTGAATCAGGATGAAGCTGGCTAAGGTCATAAGGAAAGAGGTTTTAGGTAGGGTGGCAGGACAGTAAATCTTTGACGAGGGCTTTTTGGTTGAATCTGGGAGTGAGGCTGAAGGTGAGACCTTTGGATTGGGCAGTTTCGGATTGGGAGAGAGGTTTGGAGGAAAAGTTAACTACTGAATTGGGGTGTTGTGGTTCCAGATTGTGTTGAATAAAATTTTGAGGTTTTGGGGAGGGGGTGGGGGGTGGAGCTGGAAGTGGGAGATTGAGTAGATGGGAGAGACTGGGTCTGTGTGCACAGTGGGACCCACCTCCTCTTCCTCAAAATCACCCTCTTCAAACCTTCCAGGAATTTCTGACTTCCAGCCTTGCCTCTCAATCCTTCTTAAAAAACCTTAATCCCACTGCCAGCATCAGCACTGCTAAAGCCCAGGCTATCCGTGATCTGAAGGCTGACCCATCCATCGTCATTCTTCTGGCTGACAAGGGTTCCACGACTGTCGTACTTGATCGTCAGGAGTATGTGGCTGAGGAACTGCGTCAGCTTTCAGACAATACTAGATACAAAGTTTGCCAAGGTAATCCCATTCCTGATGTCAGGGCGGAGCTTCAGGGAAGCCTCAGAACCTTAGGCCCCCTACAAAATCTTTCACCTGACTCCATCGACCTCCTGACTCCAGTGACACCCCGCACACCCATCTTCTACATTCTTCCTAAAATTCACAAACCCTATCATCCCGTCTGCCCCATTGTAGCTGGTTACCAAGCCCCCACAGAATATATCTCTGCCTACATATATCAACACCTTCAACCCATTACATGCAGTCTCCCATACTTCATCAAAGACACCAACCACTTTCTCGAACCCCTGGAATCCTTACCCAATCTGTTACCCCCAGAAACTATCCTTGTAACCATTGATGCCACTTCCTTATACACAAATATTGCGCACGTCAAGGGCCTTGCTGCGATGGAGCACTTCCTTTCACGCCGATCACCTGCCACCCTACCTAAAACCCACCAACAAGCAACAGGACCTCCATTGTCACAGCTGTCAACCATTCCACATCAAACGATCCTTTCCCTACAGCCTAGGTCTTTGTGGAAAACGAATCTGCTCCAGTCCGCAATTCCTTAACCATTACACCAACAACCTGAAAACAGCTTTCGTATCCCACAACTACCTTCCCGAACTGGTACAGAAGCAAATAACCAGAGCCACTTGCTCATACTCTCAAACCCAGAACCTCCTACAGAAGAACCCCAAAAGTGCCCCACTTGTGGCAGGATACTTTCCGGGACTGGATCAGACTCTGAATGTGGCTCTCTAGCAGCGATACGACTTCCTCAAATTCTGCCCTGAAATGAGATCCACCCTTCATGAAATCATCCCCACTCCACCAAGAGTGTCTTTCCGCCATCCACATAATCTTCGTAACCTCTTAGTTCAACCCTATGAAATCCCCAAACCACCTTCCCTACCCTCTGGCGCCTACCCTTGTAACTGCTCCCGGTGTAAAACCTGTCCCATGCACCCTATCACCACCACCTACTCCAGTCCTGTAACTCGGAAGGTGTACACGATCAAAGGCAGAGCTACGTGCGAAAGCACCCACGTGATTTACCAACTGACCTGCCTACACTGTGAAGCTTTCTGTGTGGGAATGACCAGCAACAAGCTGTCCATTCACATGAATGGACACAGGCAGATAGTGTTTGTTGGTAATGAGGATCACCCTGTGGCTGAGCATGCATTGGTGCATGGCCAGCACTTCTTGGCACAGTGTTACACCTTACGAGTTATCTGGATACTTCCCACTAACACCAACCTGTCAGAACTCCGGAGATGGGAACTTAGCCTTCAGTATATCCTCTTTCCTCGTTATCCGACAGCCTCAACCTCCACTAATTTCAAGTTGCCACCGCTCATACCTCACCTGTCTTTCAACAACATCTGTGCCTCTGTACTGCCGTCTCAACTGACATCTGTGTTCAAGCTCTTTGCCTTTACAAATGTCTGCTTGTGTCTGTGTATGTGCGGATGGATATATGTGTGTGTGTGTGTTGTGTGTGTGTGTGTGTGTGTGTGTGTGTGTGTGTGTGTGTGTGTGCACGAGTGTATACCTGTCCTTTTTTCCCTCTAAGGTAAGCCTTTCCGCTCCCGGGATTGGAATGACTCCTTACCCTCTCCCTTAAAACCCACATCCTTTCGTCCTTCCCTCTCCTTCCCTCTTTCTGGATGAAGCAACCATTGCTTGCGAAAGCTTGAATTTTGTGTGTATGTTTGTGATTGTTTGTGTGTCTATCAACCTGCCAGCGCTTTTGTTTGGTAAGTCACATCATCTTTGTTTTTAGATATATTTTTCCCACGTGGAATGTTTCCCTCTATTATATTCAGATTATGTATATAAATTGTATAGTGACAGCAGGGGCACTTGGTCACAGTACTGAAGAGCGCTATGTTAATATATCATCTTTACATAGACTAAGAGAGGAGAACAGCCTGTAACAAAAAAATCAGCCTTCACAAGTGATATTCCTGCAGTTCTTACCATCCAGGGCAAGGTAAACTGTTACCAAAACTGAATTTCAGGCAACCAAAATAAGAAAAACTTGGAATCATTGTTACATTTGGGGCTAGTGAACAATTACAATTTTTTGCATTCCAGAATTACAGAATTTTGCCTTCAAGATGGTTTCATGTGAAGTTGTATGTGTTATAGTGAACAGAAGTTACAGTGAAGTGGTGAAAAAGCAATTTTGTACTGAGTGTAGTTGAGAACTTTGGATGTTAAATAAGCGCTGAATAAGTCTACAGTTCATAATGAATGCATTAAGATCCAAAAACACCCACCGAACAAGTGAAAATTCAGTACTGTGAAAACTACATACACCACGAGTTCCTGACCTCCAAACAAGTAGGCCTTAACTGTAAGACTGGAAACAAGTAAGTGCTTTAAAAGCAAAAAAAGTATCAATCATGGAAGATGAACTGAAGTCTTTTTGCTATAAAGAGGTATAGTGTACTCTCAATAAGTGGTTGCAATGGTGGCAGTAAATTTACGTAACTTGATAACGAACTTAGTAAATGTAATTTTGAAACAAACACAGTGACAAATATGAAAATAAAATACAACACCAGATCCTCAGTAAAAAACTGTAATGAATCTCTAAAAACTACCATAATGAAGTGTAATCAGCTCCCAAAAACTAATGAAAAACAGGCATTTAATAAGGAATACAGGAAATGTGTGAACATAAACATGGCAATGCAGTCCGTGACTCCTTCAATGAACTCCATAATTCTGGTACCCCAAGACAAACATGTAAGTGCAATGTGATTTTACTCTCATATAGCCATGGAAGAAATCTAGCTGAAATCCTGAATAACTCAAGCAAACATCTTCAAGTGAGCAGTGTTGTGGCACCCAGCACAAAAACAAAAAACATTGTGCAACATGCTCATTTGAAAATTAAATTGCTGTGTAGCAATTATTTTATGTTTGTAAAAGTGGTGGGAATAATGTGGGAAGCAATGAAGCTGATGTGTCCATTGAAGCTCTGCAGAATTTCCTTAAATAAACTAAGCAGAATAACTAGATTGTCACTACTGTCCTGCATCGCCACGACCTGACCTATAACTTAGATGTAAACAAGGAAATAAGAAAAACAAATATCATAATTAAGGCACTATGTTCAAACTGTATAGCTCAGTTCTTGATATAGGAAAGTTGGATAGAGGTCAGCACACTAACCACGGGTCAGACTTGAAATGTGCAGGAAGACATTATTTGTGTGAAAAATTAAATCAAATGATAAAAGAAAGGATCAAACTGAAAAGCCTTATATATAAAAACAATTTGTTTATAAGTGAGAGCAGTTCTACAGAAGCTTTTTTACAGTAAAACAACTTTCACTATGCATATGTGAAGGGAAAGTACTTGATGACAAAATCATAAATGATGGTAAACTCGAAACAATATCAAAAAACTTCCAATATATTTCCAGGAAAATTGAACAAATTTTCTAAGTGACAAGTAGTCCTCATATTTATCTTGTGAATGAATTAGGGTGCAAAACTGAGGAAATGTGTGGTATTAATTTAAATAATTATAAACCTGAAAGTGTGTATTGTAATAAGCAACATAAAGGTGGTGGTTTTGGTATTTATGCCAAAAATAATGTCCAATGCAAAAAAATTCACTGGGTAGATAAATTTGCATGTGAATAGTGCTTAAAACAACTGAAATAAGAATGAAGCTCAGAAAAAGCAGGTTAACAGTAGGTAGCCTGTACAGATCCCCTAACAGTAATATGGAAGAATTCTTTTGTCATGTAGAGGAATTTGCTGATAAACTCTCATTTCAAATCACACTTTAATGGTAGGCAATGTGAACATTGACTCCTTAACTAATAGTGTTAATTATCTTAGATATATTCATACGTCACAGTCTTATAAGTAAACCCATGTGAATTCTACACCAACAAGAATAATGTGTGACACTCTAACATGTATTGACCACATTATTACAAACTTGAGCAACGAAGACCTTGTAGTTTGACCCATCAAGAACCACATTTCAGATCATAGTGCATTAATTCTAGAGCCTCATACAAACAAAGAAATAGAATCTCATGGAGAGCTATTTACCTATAAAAGAAAGCTAGATTATCATATGTTAAAGGAAACCCTGGCATACATAAACTGGAATCAGGTAGGTCCATATGAAACAGAAGACATTAATAAAAAGTGGGACAGATTTTATACAATGTTAACCCATTGTCTTAATCAGGCATGCCCAGTGGTAAAAAAAACTAAGGAAAACTGACAGTTCCAAGAATCTTAAACTTCTCTCCAATGTGATAAAATTAATGGACGATAATGAGAATTTATATAATCTTTTTAGAGATACCAAACTGCAGTGCTTCAAATCTAAACCCAAAACTTGTAGACAAACCTACAGTGAAGCACTCAAGACATTAAAAGTGCAAGTGTATGCAGAACAGATGAGGTAGTCCACAAATATTAGCAATACAGTGTGGTGTATATAATAAACAAGGAAAGCAGGGGAAGTGACAATGCAGTGTGCAACAACATAGTAATTAGAGACAATGAAAAATTCCTGACTGAACCTAAGGAATTATGTGAGATCTTCATTGATCAATTTAGTAAGATAAGTAGGGAGGATGTGATTGACCCACCGCAGGCATTAAATACCAGTAATGGCAGTGATTCATTCTTCTTGAGGTGTGTTATGGAATTGGAAATAATGAAAATCATTACAACTTAAAAGCAAATACATCCAGTGGCTGGGATGACATCTCAGTCATATTTCTGAGAATGCAGTAGTGAGTGCACGAAAACAGAATTACTACCAATGTGCAAAATTATAGGCCTATTTCATTGCCATCAATACTCAGTAAGTTATTTGAAAGCTTATTTATTGATCAACTTGAATCATTTTTCTGCAATTATAATTTACTAAAAAGCTCTCAGCATGGTTTCAGGAAGGGCAGGTCTACAATAACAGCTGTAGATACATTTTTTCAAGTGGTACTGGATAAACTTGATAATGGAAATGAAGTCATTGGTGCCTTTATGGACCTATCCAAGGCCTTTGACTCTGTAAATCATTGCATTCTGCTATATAAATTAGAAACTTATGGAGTCAGAAGAGTGCCAATAGACTTGTTAAGATCCTACCTTGCTGACAGGAGACAATGTGTTAATCTGTATCATGCAACTGGGGAACATACACAAGCAGTAAAATCCTCTTATAAAATTCTTAACCGTGGAGTCCCTCAGAGAAACATTATTGAGCGTTTTTTGTTTGTTGTGTACATCAATACTAAAATAATTCCACAAAATGCAAATCTAGTAAATTATGCTGATGATACCTCCTTCTTTACAAAAGAGTTAGCAGTGCAAAATAATACAGAGAACGTTAGCCTCATCACAGAATATCTCACCAAAAACAAATTGGTACCACATACGAACAAGACAATTCTGATAGAGTTTCTGCTAAATTATAAGTCAAGACAAGTGGTTAATGAGCCATAGCTATCGTTGAAACAATTCCTGGGTATTATAGTAGATGAACATCTTACATGGAAGGAGCACACTAGCTATATGTGTAACTAAGTATTCTGCAACACCTGCGTGCTAAAACGTCTTTCTAGCATAATAGCACCACTTGTCTTAAGAAAAATCTATTTTTGAATCATATGCTCCCACCTTCAATATGGTATCAAGATTTGGGTTGGGCCACCAATGGCATATAGGGATAGGGCTTTGAGACCCCAGAAAAGAGAAATTAGGATAATAGCTAATACTAGTAAACTTCAGTCCTGTAGAGAATACTTTATTACATATAACATACTAACAGTGTATTCATTGTATGTTCTCCTCACCATAGTGTTTGTGAAACGACATATGGAAAATAGTATAATCACTAGTGAAATCCATAATTATAATGCAAGAAAAAGAGAGTATTGCCATATAAAATTTAGTAATACAAGAGCAACAGATCATAGTCCATTTTCTGTTGAAACACATTTTTATAACAAACTGCCAAATAATATAAAACAGTTGAATGGAAAAATATATTTCAGACAATATTAAAGCAATAGTTAATTGCTATATGTTTGATGAAAATGTACAGATTTTCTGCAGTGACATAACTGCCTCAAACAGCATCCATCTTAATGGGACAGGCATCTCATGTTAACATAAATAGAACAGAGAGACACCGCATTTCCTATGATGTCATCACTTACATGAAACTACTTTAAAAAATTTATTTTCATGTAAAGTACCAGCATGTAACAAGTAATTGTGGCATACCAGTGTTTCTACTTATGAGAGCAAACTGGAGAAATATCAGTGTCAGGAATTTTCACACTGCTAAGAAGATTATGGGTTTGTTTTTTAATGAGTCAGAAATTATTGTTAGATTAGACTGTTATGAAAGGCAGTTAGGTAAATCAACAGTGAGACATAATATTTTTAGAGCCCTTGTAATATTTTTGGGAGGAGACTTTTGAAAAAAACCTGTAAATATTCCCTCCCACAGCAATGCATCAATCAGGGTTGGTGGCAACAGCAATTCATTGCTTAAAAACATTTATTCTACAACCATTATTTTACTTATCCATTGAAAACAAAACTGGCCTGAGAGATGTCTCCCAATTCATTGTAGGTGTTTATGTCAATCCATGGCTTCACTGCAGTAGTGCTGTCAAAGCTCCTCATTTGTATCTTTGCTTCTAAAAAGATGTGAAATAACATAAAAGGTTCGGTTCTGTGATCTCAGAAGCATCTATATGGAAATCTAGTCATCATAAGTAACACACACACAAAAAGGACTTTGCATCACCCTGGGTCACATAGCTCCTGAAGATGGACATCGACTGTGGTTATTGTATCACAGACACAGTTCCTTTGACTGTTTGGAGATGTCACTAAACCCACCCAAAGATGTAAACAACCATGCATGAGCAGTGGCTATTAGTTGGAGGGGGTCAGATAGCCGATCAGTTCCAGTCATTCCTTCAGAAAGGAGGTACATGGCTCATGGTGTCTGTAGTTCAACCAGGCCTAGGCAGTAAATATTGTGGTTGGATGCCATCTACATTGTTACTTTGTCCCAGGAAGGGCTCTCAACAAGGGAAGTGCTCAGGCATCTCAGAGTGAACCAAAGTGATGTTCGGACATGGAGGAGATACAGGGAGACAGAAACTGTCAATGACATGCCTCACTCAGGCTGCCCAAATGCTATTACTGCAGTTGATGATGCTACCTATGGATTATGGATCAGAGGAACACTAACAGCTACACCACCACGTTGCATAATGCTTTTGGTGCAGCCACATGACATCATGTTATGACGCCAACTGTGCACAATAGGCTGCACGATGCACAACTTCATTCCCAATGTCCATGGCGAGGTCCATCTTTCCAACCATGACATCATGGAATGCAGTACAGATGGGCTCAACAACATGCCAAATGGACCACTCAGGATTGGCATCATGTTCTCTTCACTAATGAGTGTCACATATGCCTTCAACTAGACAATCACCAGAGATGTGTTTTTAGGCACCCCGGTCAGGCTGAATGCCTTAGACAAACTGTTCAGCGAGTGCAGCAAGGTGGAGGTTCCCTGATGATTTGGGGTGTCATTATGTGGGGCTGAAGTATGCTGCTGGTGGTCATGGAATTCACCATAATAGCTGTATGATATGTGAATGCCATCCTCCGACAGATAGCGCTACCATATGTGCAGCATATTGGCAAGGCATTTGTCTTTATGGGTGACAATTCGTGCCCCCATCATGCATATCTAGTGAATGACTTCCTTCAGGATGACGACATTGCTTGACTAGAGAGGGCAACATATTCTCCAAACATGAACCTGCATGGGATGAATTGAAAAGGGCTGTTTATGTACAAGATGACCCACCAACCACTCTGAGGTGACCCATCAACCACTCTGAGGGATCTACGCTGAATCACCATTCCAGAACTCACAGAACTTAGGTGACCTAAAACTTCTTTGATGAGTGTTTTTATCAGAGCAGTTTCCCTCATATTGTCCTTTGATGGTGGAGCAGATGTACTAACCACAGTCAAAACGGCAGCAAATCTGAACAGAGATTATGTACAAATTTGAAACGGATTGCTCCTATTTGTGGAGAAGTGGATGCATCATTATACTCCCAGTTTAATATTATTTTATTACCATTTATTACTGATTTTAGTTCATTAATTGATATCTCATAATTAAATCTCAACTTCATTTGAAAGAAAACATCAGCTGACTCTATGTCAAGCAAAAACAGAGGTCTGTCCTCTTGCATGAAGATTATGGAACACAAGTTTTATTCAAGGATGGCCTTCAACATGCATCACAAACACTTCATACACTTTGTGATGAAAAGTATGTGGACACCCCAAAAAACAACCATTTTTCATATTAGATGTGTTTTTCAGGTACTCCATATCAGCGACCTCAATAGTCATTAGACATGATGTGAGAGAAGCATGGTTCACGCTGTGGAACTCACGGACTTTGAATGTGGTCAGGTAATTGGGTGTCACTTGTGTCATACATCAATATGTGAGATTTCCACACCCCTAAAAATCCCTAGGTCCACTGTTTCTGATGTGATAATGAAGTAGAAACGTGAAGGGACACTTAAGGCACAAAAGCATTCAGGCCAACCTCGTCTGTTCATTGACAGAGACCACTGACAGCTGAAGATGGCCATAATGTGTAATAGGCAGACATCTAACCAGACCATCACACAGGAATTCCCAACTACATCAGGATACATTGCAAGTACTATGACGGTTTGGCAGGAGGTGAGAAAACTTGAATTTCTTGCTTGAGCGGCTTCTCATAAGCCACACATCTTGATGGTAAATGCCAAACGACACTTCTTGGTATAAGGAGCATAAACACTGGACGACTGAACAGTGGAAAAATGTTGTGTGGAATGTCAAATCACACTACACAGTGTGGCAATCCGATGACAGGGTGTGGGTATAGCAAATGCCCAGCGAACATCATCTGTCAGAGTGTGGAGTGCCAACAGTAACAGTAACTCCCAACAGGCGGTGATGTTAAGGTGCGGTCATGTTTTTCGTGGAGGGGGCTTGCACCCCTTGTTGTTTTGCATGGCACTATCACAGCACAGGCCTACATTGAAGTTTTAAGCACTATTGAAGAGTGATTCGAGGATTGTGATTTCATCTTTCAACACAATTGAGCACCTGTCCATAATGCATGGCCTTAGGGGGAGTGGTTGCATGAATATAACATCCCTATAATGGACAGTCCTGCACAGTGGCGTGGCCTGAATCCTATAGAACACCTTTGGGATGTTATGGAACATCGAATTCATGCCAGACCTCATCAATTGACATTGGTACCTCTCCTCAGTGCAGCACTACATGAAGAATGGGCTCCCATTCCCCAAGAAACCTTCCAGCACCTGATTGAATGTATTCCTGTGAGAGTGGGAGCTGTCATCAAGGCTGAGGGTGGGTCAACACCATACTGAATTCCAGCATTACCGATTGGGGGCTGCCATGAACTTGTAAGTCATTTTCATCCACGTGTCTGGATAGTTTTGATCACATAATATATTTAGATGCTAAAAGGTTAGTTATCTAGTGAAAAGCTGATAAAATGATGCTGTTGAATGTTGTGTAACTTTAATGGAAGATTTTCATGGATGTCTGATTGTAGATGAGTAACAAAAGGAATTTCCATTCTGTTGTGTCCAAGAACACTGTAGACTGTAGCTGGAATGGAGTAAAAAGAAGAAAACTTTCAAGAATAGTAAATGCATCCCAAAAATAAAAAGTTAGAGTGTTTAGTTCCTGTTTTATGCAGTACTCGATAACCTTTACACTGACTAAAAGCTACAAAACCTAAGATTCCCAATATTACAATTTGTTGCTCTAGTCAGAATGGGTTAATGTCACCCTGTTGAGATGAAATTTTTGCCAAAGTATATAGAACCAAACAGAAAATGTTTAAGGTGGGAGTGTAAAATATTTTGAAAAAGTTTTGAAGCAAAATAAGTGATATTCTGGTGCCAGTGAGGGCGGTCATCACCTGAGTGATGGTTTGTCTACATGTTTTCCAGTGGTTGTCACTGCAACGGGCCTTGTGCAGTGACTAAGTGATCCCTCCTGTGATCGGTGCTTTATGGCATTGTGATTGTTTTGTGACTGATTCCTTGTACCAACCATTTGGTCGATAAATGTACTTTTACTTAATGAGCCACTGTGTTTTTTATGTGCCGGAATGTGTCTGTTGTGCTTCCTATGTGCTTTCAGCCAGATCAAAGCCCTCGCAGATCAGGTGTCTGCAGGTCATGCACAACCAGCTGGTGTTTCCACACCACCACATCCTCACCAGCATACTCATGAATGTCACTGAGTCAAAGACCAAACCACTATACATTGGAATCACTGCACCCTTACAAGCAAACTTCCCCATCTTGCCTACCATATAACCAACCAAATGCCAGAAGCATTCATGAGTGAGTACATACAGTTATCAAAGTGCTTCAAATTGCTTGTAGAAAGTGTTTCCTGTGTTTTCTTATAGAAATAGTGTCTGATATGGGTGTCTGTCCACACACAATGTTAATTGGGTGTCCACCAGCACCATTTTAGCTGTTGGCTCCCAATTACTTGTTAGTCACTACCTATTGTGTCTGTCCTTCACAATTGCATCTAGGATTGCACTGCACCTTCAGCTGGAAACTCACCATTGCAGTTATCACAGAACCAGCCATTGGTGCTGATTTCTTAGCATGTTTTCAGCTGCTCCCTAACACTCCCGGAACTCAACTCATTGACAACGACTCCGGTCACTTAACTGTTGGGTTCTGCCATGTTGTACAACATTTTGTACTGCATTACCAGGATCATTTCAACCATTTTCCAGCCATCACACTCTCATGTGGAGCATCAAGAAAAGAATGACACAGCACAGTACATGCACCACACTTGGTCCTCCAGTTTTCAATAGACCATGGTGCTTCACTCTGGAGCAATTTGTTTCTGCTTAAGCTGAATTTGAGTTTCCACTTTTGACTGGTATCATTCACCATTTGAACAGATCCTTTAGTGAAGATCGCATAAGGAGGTCCCGGACAGCTTATAGCACTGTTGCCAGCTTTCAGCTGTGAAGTTTTAACAGTTGCAGGTGAAAACAGTAGCTGTCTACTGAGGTGTTGCCACAGAGATGTTTATAAAAGTGCTTTACTTTATTGGTTGAGGTAGGCCTGTGAAGCTGCTGCACCTAGCCATTGCAGCTGTCAGAGATCAACTTACAGCAACTCGACTATAGTCTTCTCCTCTCCAGTTCATCCTGAAAAGTAATACATCCTGACAATGCATGCACCTTCCCAGACATATATCCTCTTCCAGGAGTTTGCTACTTCAACCATGACCTTAGCAGCACTTCAGTGTTATCCATGCAGACACCAGTCACCATGGAAGACATCCCAAAGATGTCCATCAGCACACTGCTTGGCATCTTTGAATCACTTTAGATGCCATTTTATCTCCATAATGCTGCCAAATATTACACTGATTCATCAATAGTGCTTCATTCCCTGTTGCTTCCTTTATCTCAACATCATAGTAGTGTTTTCTTCTTCAACACAGCTACACTGAATCACTGATTTCTGAGATGGTTATGCATATTAGAATGATATCTCGCCTTAGAAACAATATCCTCAGCAAATAGCAGTTTGGGGTTAAGAAAAGTTGCTCTACTGTTAATGCTCTTTACATGCCGACTCATCCAATGTAGTCCGGGGATGTAATTCTGACTGGGGAAAATCACTTTTCGGGATTCCGGAGGCTCAGGTCCACTAGTGTTACTCATGTGTGTGTACAATCTTCTGTCTAATATACAGCATGCAGAATTAGTTTCTTTTGCAGATGACACTACTATTGCAGGGTTTGTACACCCTGGGATAGTCAGGAAAAACCTAGGAAATTTTTAGACTTCCAGATATATTTCATTTTCTTAGGTTTCATTTAAATGTTTGTAATTTCAGCTAGTAATAACATGTTACTCTATCATAGAATCTTACTTTAGCCCACTATTGCAGAATAATTTTGCTGCAAGAGAATAAAACCAAAATAAAAGTGTTTTTGCAAAGTAAAGTTGCCTTTAACAATGACAAAGACTGTGCACACTCAGGAATGTGCCAACTGTACATTGTGTCAAAGACTATGCAATACCAATTGTGACCTTTTTTTTGATGAGTGTGACATCACAACTGCTTACATTTTTAATAGGTTGAGGGAGAATGTTGCAAATAGTAGTGTGCGAAGTTTTAATTTGAAAGTAATTTCTTTTTATGCAATATGAATTATGTTATGTGTAGAATCTGCAATGAATTTCTTGAATAAAGAACTATTTAACTCTCATTCAAAACTTAACACTAAAGATCAGCCATTTATGCTGTTTTTTATTATTTTACTGCCACATTTTGTTTGCTGTCCCTTAAAGTGTAACACAAGCTACTAAAGACTAAGTTTCAAGGTTAGCTTTCCGTATTTATTTTAGTTCTTTCATATAGTACAAACTGAGCAGTAATATGGCAAAAAGTATAACTACCCTTTAAAAAAAATGTGCAAAGCGAGTTCTCCTAAAAGTCCATATGCAATTTGCTTTTCTATTGTAAAGTCAAAATGTTTGATGAAATGTTCTGTGCACAGCAACAAAATTTATAATAATCCTTGACAGAAATATTCAGTGCTGCAATTTAAGCTGTATTCTTTGGATCCTGCCTAATCACATCTTTGGAAAAAGAAACAGCAAAATATTTTTGTTAGCCAATATTATATGTAAAAGCTTGGCTCTTTCTTGTAGCTTTGCTGTATGTAAAATAATTTAACTTAACTCTTTAAGTATTCCTATTTGTGTGTTTGCACTAATTAAGAATGATGCTGCTATTGGCTGACTATGTCACATGTCCTAATCAATGAATATCTGGTGTCTTTGGCTAGCGAGATCATGCGGCATGAACTATGATTGGCGGATAAAAGCACATTGCCGTCCCTATTTCAGTGCTTCAGAAGTTACCGTGCCATATTTGGTGGAGTTCCTGATTATATTTCTGTAAAGTGAAAATATTCAGTGTAAATGTTGCTGCATATCAAAGGTATTTCAGAAATCATTGTTTTTTGCTGGAATCATTTTCTAAAGTGCCGGCAAATTCTATATGGTGTATGAAACCTTCACCATTCAAAGGACATGCAATTTACAGCTCCGAGGGAACATGTATTGCCACTTAATGCGAAAAAAATGTACTTTCACTGGGGGTATAGTATATTTTCACCCTGGAAAAAGTGTATTTTTAACTGGGAAAATCCTAGGATTTGTTTATTTATTTATTTGTTCTTATCCGTGAATACACCCTGTTTTGTAATCAATGCAAGCACACATACAGAAACAGAAGAAATGGTAAACAAAGTTCTTAAAAGTTCCATTGACTTGTTTTTGTGAGAGGGCTCAGTCATTCAGTTCTGCACATCCAAGGGTACTATACTAATGACAAGTGTAACATGTACTCCAAATAACATAAATAGGGTAACAACTTCAAAATTTCAAGTTGTCCATATTGACAAGAATATTGCGAAATTCCTGAAACAAATTAGTTTAGCCACTGTTGTAATTATATAAATTTTATAATCATAATTATCAACACCAAAATTGATAATAATAATGATTAAATCTTCATGTTTAAAGTGCATAAACTAATTCTTAATAGATCCCTTAAAAAATTTTAGACATGAATATTGGAAAAGTATTTTCCAGGAGAGTTATGTCATTCCCTGTAGAAAATGAGTTTTTATTTAAATCACTTGCTATGCTCAGCAAATGTCTGTCAAATACTAATAATAATAAGGATATTAAGTAGAACAAAATGGGAATTATATCAAAATGCTAGACGTAATCACAATCAAGCTACAGTAGCCCATTACAAACACTAATGTAAGGTGTTTAAAAATGTTATTAGGAATTCAAAGAGTATGTGGTACACAAACAGAATAGCAAGTTCACATGATAAAATTAAAACCGTATGGTTAGTTGTGAAGGAAGTGCCGGCTCACAAGCACAAGGTGAATGATATAGAGTCAGTTTGTAGTAAAAATATATCTGATACTGATAAGTCATATACAGGGTGGTCTATTGATATCTCACGAAATAAGCATCAAATATAAAAACTATAAAGAAGGAAACTCATCTAGCTTCAAGGGGGAAGCCAGATGTCGCTATGGTTGGCCTGATAGATGGTGCTGCCATAGGTCAAACGGATATCAACTGCATTTTTAAAATAGGAAACTCCATCTTTTATTACATATTCGTGCAGTACATAAAGAAATATGAATGTTTTAGTTGAATTACTTTTTTCGCTTTGTGATAGATGGCACTGTAATAGTCACAAACATGTAAGTATGTGGTATCATGTAACATTCCTCCAGTGTAGATGGTATTTGCTTCATGATACATTACACGTGTTGAAATGGACCGTTTATCAATTGCAGAAATGGTCGATATTGTGTTTATGTATGGCTATTGTGATCAAAATGCCCAAAGGGCGTGTGCTATGTATGCTGCTCAGTATCATGGATGACATCATCCAAGTGTCTGGACCATTCACTGGATAGTTACATTATTTAAGGAAACAGGAATTGTTCAACCACAACCTGCAACAAATGATGATGCCCAATGTTCACATCTGTAGCAGACAAATTGTGTGAGAGTCGGGAATCTCAAATACATTGGTGTTGAGAATGCTACATCTACATTGATTGCACCCATACCATATTTCTATGCACCAGGAATTGCATGGCAACAACTTTGAATCTCATGTACAGTTCTGCCACAGGGCACAAGAGAAATTACGGGCCGATGACAGATTTTTTGCATGCATTCTGTTTAGCGACGAATTGTCATTCACCAACAGCTGTGATGTAAACCGGCATAATATGCATTATTGGGCAACAGGAAATCCACGATGGCTCTGACAAGTGGAACATCAGCAAACTTGTCGAGTTAATGTATGGTGCAGCATTATGGGAGGAAGGATAATTGGCCCCAATTTTATCAATGGTAATCTCAGTGGTGCAAAATATGCTGATTTCCTACGTAATGTTCTACCAATGTTACTACAAGATGTTTCACTGCATGACAGAATGGTGATGTACTTCCTACATGATGCATGTCAGGCACGTAGCTCACATGTGGGTGAAGCAGTATTGATAACCATATTTCATGACATGTGGATTGTTCGTTGAAGCACCATATCATGGCCTGCACGTTCACTGGATCTTACATTCCCAGATATTTGCTATCGTCATCTACCAACAACGCCTGACAACATGAGTCAACACATTGTCAATGCATGTGCAAACTACTCGCTGCTGAGATGAATGTCGTTACGCATGTTGACAAATTCATTGAGGTTGATGAACATCATTTTGAGCATTTATTGCATTAATGTGGTATTTACAGGCAATCATGCTGTAACAGCATGCGTTCTCAGAAATGATGAGTTCACAAAGGTACATATATCACATTGGAACAACAAAACCAAAATGTTCAAATGTACTTATGTTCTGTATTTTAATTTAAAAAACCTATCTGTTACCAACTGTTCATCTAAAATTTTTAACAATATGTTGTGACTATTACAGCACCATCTATCACAGAGCGAAAAAAGTGGTTCAGCTAAAACATTCATATTTCTGTACGTACTACACAAATATGTAATAAAAATGGGGGTTCCTATTTAAAAAGTCGCAGTTGATATCCGTTTGACCTATGGCAGCGGCATCTAGTGGCCAACCATAGTGCCATCTGGATTCCACCTTCAAGCTAGATGAGTTTTATTCTTTGTAGTTTTTTTGTTTGACGCTTATTTTGTGAGATATTTACCCCGGTCACGAACAATAGACAACCCTGTATATGTACAGAATTTAACTGTCATTTTCTGAACATTACTTGTCATTTAATAAAAACCTAGTTTTCACAGGGAATGGTATAACTCTCTTGGAAAATACTTTTCCAATATTGATTTCTGAAACACTTCTCTTTGATACCGACAAGTGGGAGATTGAATCAATAATTAAATCTCTGCAAGTTTCCTGTTTAGAATGTGCTAATGGTATGCAAATGTCAAAGAGCATGAGAAATTGTTTAAGATAACCATTATACAGTCATTAGGCCATAATTGTTCACAACTGGTTTGTAAAACATTCTAGATAACTTGAGCAAATGATTTGGCCACACAAATTGTAAAACATGAGTCCCATCAAAATTTACGGAGTGTGACAGAGTGGTCAATTTGTGCACAAAATCCTGCTTTGGTAAACTTCCTCATTTACAGATGGCTGTAGAGGCAGTAATGGCTCAGTATTTCTAGAGTGCACTTCCAGTGACTTGTTAAGTCCAGGCCATTTTGAGTTGGTGCACTACGGCATGCCAAAGGGCATTCAACACAATATTAGAGGGTATCCCATGACTTTTGACGCCTCAATGCATGAGGATATTGAAAATGCATTTCTTGTCAGATTGTGGCCCAGTTGTGTGCCAGTAATACTACGGATGAGGGTTTTTACTCAGAGCTTTTCTCTTTCCAAAATGGGAGCTTGCACCAGTGTTTTGAAAAAGAACTTAGTAAGGAATGCTACTGGGGTCAACGAATTTCTCACTCTTAAAGGCAACCAAGTCTGTTGAAAATGGAGAGAAACATATCACTGTGTCAGAAACCAGTTGGAATGAATTTATGTCTGTATTGGGTTCTATGGATGTAGCTGTAGGCGAGATTAAGTCGCAACCAGGACCCAGAGATTATTACTCACGGAGTCCTAGTACCGGCAATGGCTGTAGTAGACGACAACTGCACGTACCATAAGCTGGTGTCCTCCACAGGATACCAAACTGAACAGTTATCAGAAACACAGCAAAGGAGATGGTCGTGGGACTCCTTGCAGTACAAATTGAATGAACTGTGAAAGGAGATACAATTCCGATTGTGCATTTAATAATAATATGTATTGCAGTAACAAACAACTGAATACACCATCAAATTATGACTGGGGGTCCAGTGATTACCAAAATTATTGATTACAGCAGCCATACAACTGTACAACACCTGGAAACAATCTCCAACCACCTTGAGCCACAGTGAGTTAGACATGAAGTAAGCTCCATTATATTCATTCTATTATAGCTATCAATGTAATGTAGCAATTCTGCTCTGATATGAATCAAAGCAACCAGGAATACACATTGTTACCACAATCAGTAATTTGGGCCAGTATTGAGGATGTTTGAGTAACTATTGTTCTAGACACATGAGCATTTGGCAGTGAGATGTCAAGCAGTTCTTTCAATAAAGTATTCACAAAAACCAAGTTGTATGTCAGTCCTGTACAGAACTGCAAGACAACTGGAGCCATTGAAATGTGATCCAGAAATATTAGAATAATAGGATTGCTAGTAAAACTATTGCAGTACCATGCACCATTCTACTAGTCGAAGGCTTATTGTTGACTGCCTTATGAGCCATGAGTTTATCAGTGTGGACACAAGATCAACTTCTCTCTGGGTAAGGTTTCCTTTCTAACAGTGAATGAGCTTAAGTTGTGCTGGTGTGGAAAGACAGTACCCACAGTCAGTATTGATCAAATTCATTGTAAAGGGACATTGCATGACAAGAAATTTTCTGAGCCTTTGAATAAAGAACTTGAAGTCATGTCACAAATATAACAGAAAGTAGAAGAGCCAGAGAGCCTCACTGGCATTCAGAGACACCAATAGTTAAACCTCTTCAATCAATATGGGGAAGTATTTGAAAAAAATGCCTGGAATAATACAAAGGAAATACATATCACCTTGATGAATTTCCACACAAAGCCTTGTACAACACAAAGCCTTATCCCATGGTCTCAGTGGAAAGCACTAGATAAAGAAATTAGAAGGATGTTTCGAGAAGTTAATAGTTCATAAGGACGTATTGTCACCATCTACAGACGCTGGGGATTGACTACATAAAACTGTTTTGATGACATAGTGAACCATTTGTCTCTGTTGTCAAGACTCTACACTACAGCAGAGCTACTGTTTGGCAGGAGGGCAAAGAATGAATGAATGTGTGGACCAGAATTCACAGGTTCCAAATGATGAAGATAAGTGAGAAGCAAAGGTTCAGAAAGCTTTGACCAGCTTGACAGACAAAGCATTTGGAAGAAAGCACAATTGTGACAAGACAATTATAAAAATACTAAGGTATCAAGTGAACAAGAAATTATCATAAAGAAACCATCCACCTCTTGAACAAAATGTACAAAAAGTGGCAGCTTTTGCGTATGGGACCTTTTGTGATTTTAAGGATTCCAAATCCTGGTGGATAATTATTAGGGTACCAAAGTAATCAGCAAATAAAAGGACTTTGTCCTCATCAAGATTTATGAAAATATTATTCTTGGTGGAATTAGTGTGCATAATTTTAGGAACACAAGTCAATAAGAATTTTTATGTATTTTTGTCTGTAGTAGATAAGTATTATCCTGTGATGTATGTAGGAAGAATGATTCTCATCTGCCAGTCTTAAGATCACATTTTCCTACATCTATGTCTTCGTACATGGTTAGACTAGAATTCACAGAGGGTTTATCAAACCACATTCTAGTTATTTCTCTACTGTTCCACTCTCCAACAACACACATGTAACATGAACACTTACGTATTTTCATATGAGCTCTGATTTCTCTTAATTTATTGTGATGATCATTCCTCCCTATGTAGGTGGGCAGAAACAAAATATTTTCACACTCTGAGGAGAAGATTAATTATTGAAATTGCGTGAGAAGATCATGCCGCAATTGGAAAGGCCTTTGTTTTAATGACTGACACTCTAATTCACATATCATTTCCCATGGCACTCTCTCCTCTATATTGTGATAATACAAAATGTACTCCCCTACTTTGAACATGTTCCATGTCCGCCCTCAGATCGATATGATGCATATCCCACACTGCACACCAGTATACCTCAAGAAGGAGGGAAAATGTAGTATAAGCAGTTTCTGTAGTAGACTTGTTGATTATTCTAAGTGTTCCACAAATAAACGAAAGTCTTTGGGCCATGGGGGATAGCCATGTGGTCTGATGTTACTTACCACAGTTTGCACAGCAACCCCTGTCAGAGTTTCGATCCTCCCTCAGGAATGGGTGTGTGTTGTCCTTAGTGTAAGTTAGTTTAAGTTATACTAAGTAGTGTGTAAGCTTAGGGACTGATGACCTTAGCAGTTTGGTCCCATAACCATTTAGCATATATCGACCAGCTGTGTGATCATTCCAATTTAAGCTGTTGGTTACAGTAATCCCTAAGTATTTAGTTAAATTGACAGCCTTTAGATCTGTGTGATTTGTCATTCAACAGAAGTGTAGCAGATTCCTTTTAGTACTAATGTTGGTGACTTCACACTTTTCACTGTTTATAGTCAGATGCCTCTTTCAGCACCATGCAGGTATTTTGTCTAAATAATTTTGCAATAAGTTTTGATCATCTGATGACCTTGCAGGACATTAAATGACAACATCATCTGCAAACAATATAAGAGACCTTTTGAGATCATCTCCTAAATCCTTTATGTAGATCAGAAACACCAGAGGGCATATAACATTTCCTCAGTGATAGACAGACATTACTTGTAGTTTACTTGATGATTTTCCATCAATTACCATGAACTTGACCTTTCTGACAGGAAAGTATGAATCCAGTTACATAACTGATATGAATACTCGATAGGCACAAAATTTGATTAGAAGTTGTGTGTGAGTAATGGTGTCAAAAGCCTTATGGAAATCTAAAAACATAAAGCAAATTAATGAATGCAACAAGCAACTCTAATATGGAATACATTTGAATGATGATAATTATTGGTTTAGAAGGTGGTCTAGCTTGTGTTTAAAGCTGCACCAAGCTTGGTACAGGTGCGATTTGTCATAGAGGTTGGTGTGATGTGGTCTGCAGTATTAAGTTTGATCTTTCTTCAGAGCCACATACTGAGTTTCTGAATATTGGTCTTGGCGTGTTGTTTAATATATTTTCCATTGACTAAGATCGAGCTACTTGCTCCACACATCAGCTCGTTGAACAGAATTCCTGAGGATTCAGGTTGGTATTGTCCAATTATTTTTTATGGAACTGTTATGACAGAGATTTATCTAAATATGTGGAACAACAAACATAAAGAGAAAATGTTGTTGATTTTTCAATGCTAAAATGAGCATGCGAGTACAGTTTATGAAGAAGGGTGTACAGTAATAGTGCATGAACTGATTCAAATGACAGCTGATAGGTCATAATTGAAGCTTGATGATTGGCCACTGAAGCAAAGCTAGTCTGTATTTTGTGAAATGTACCATGGACATCCTTTTACTGTGTTATATGGGCATTAACCAATTGGCCAGTGAATTTCAAGTTCCAAGTGATGGTGTAATGGCAACCTAAGGAAAATTTGCTGTTACATAATAGTCGATTGTGTAATTACAGCTTACCCAAATCCAATCTTATACAGTGCACGGAAAAGACTAAATCTGATATTGACCCATGTGTGCTCTGATTTCCCTAATTCTTTTACAACCATCATTTCTCCCTACATAGGTCAGCATCAAAAAAATATTTTCATGATTGGAGCAGAAAATTGTTGATTGAAGATTCTGCTGTAATAAAAAATGGGTTTGTTTTAATGATGTCCACCCTAAATCCTTTATCATTGCAGTGACATCCTACCCCCTATTTCACAATAATACAAAGCGTGCTGCCCTTCTTTGAACTTCCTTCATGCACTCCAGCACTATCTAGTAAGGTTCCCACAACACGCTGCAGTATTCTAAAAGAGGATGGAGAAGTGTAGTGTAGATAGTCTCTTCAGTAGATCTGTTACTTTTTGTAAGTGCCCTTCTAATAAAATGCACTCTTCAGTTAGCCTTTCTCACAACTTTTTCCCAGTGTTCCTTCCAATTTAAGTTGTTCATAATTGTATTTCCTAGGTATTTAGCTGAATTTACAGACTTTAGATTTGACTGATTTATCATGTAACTGAAGTTTAATGGCTTCTTTTTAGTACTCATGTGGATGACCTCACACTTTTGTTATTTAATGTCAATTGCCAATTTTTCTACCATATTCTAAATCATTCTGCAATTTTTTTTAATCTTCTTATTACTTTACTACTCGATAAATGACAGAATCATCTGCAAACAACCTAAAACAGCTGCTCACATTGCCTCCTAAATTGTTTATGTAGATATGGAACAGCAAAGGGCCTACAACACCACCTTGGGGAATGCCAGAAATCACATCTGTTTAACTCGATGGTTTTCCATCAGTTACTATCAACTGGGACCTCTCTGACAGGAAATCACAAATACAGTCACAAAACTGTGGTGATATTCCATAATCGTGCAATTTCTCTACAAGCTGCTTGTGTGGTACAATGTCAAAAGCCTTCTGTAAATCTAGAGACACAGAATCTATTTGAAACCCAATTCAATAGCACTCAGCAATTTATGCGAGTAAAGAACTAATTGTGTTTCACAAGTATGATGTTTTCGAAATCTGTGTTGACTGAGCGTCAATAAACTATTTTCTTTGAGGTAATTGATAATTTTGAACACAATATATGTTCCAAAATCCTGCTGCATGTCGATGTTAATGATGTGGGCCTGTAATTTAGTGGATTACTCCTACTACCTATCTTGAACATTGGTGTGGCCTGTGCAGCTTTCCAGTCTTTGTGTACAGATTTTCATCAAGCAAATAGTTGTATATGATTGCTAAGTATGGAGCTAAAGTACCAACAAACTCTGAAATGAACCTAACTGGTGTACAGTGTGGACTGGAAGACTTGCTTTTGTTAAGTGATTTATGGTGCTTCACTACTCTGAGGATATCTTTTTCTATGTTACTCAGGTTGGCAGCTGTTCTTGATTCAAATTCTGGAACTTACTTCATCTTCTGTGGTGAAGGAATTTTGGAAGGCTGTGTTTAGTAACTCTGCTTTGGCAGCACTGTCATCTATTGTATTTTCATTGCTATTGCACAGAGGAGGCATTAACTTTGTGTTGCTGCTAGCATACATAACATACAACCAGCAACTCTTTGGATTTTCTGCCAGGTTTCAAGACAAACTTTCATTGTGGAAACTACTATATGGATCTTGCATTGAAGTCCAAGCAAAATTTCAAGCTTCTTTAAAAAATCGTTAGTGTTGGAGATTTTGCATCCATTTGAATTTGGCATCTTGTCTTCATTGTTTCTGCAACAGTGTTCTGATGCGTTGTGTTTACCAATGAGAATCAGTTCCATCTTTTGTTAATTTATTTAGCATAAATCTCTCAATTGCTGCCAATATCATTTCTTTGAATTCAAGCCACATCTGGTCTGCACTTAAATTTTTAATTTTGAAAGACTGGAGATTGTCTCTCAGAAAGGTGTCAAGTTAATTTTTATCTGCTTTTGTGAATAGGTATATTTTTTTGTTTTTTTTGTGGAGAATTTGTAAGTTCCAATATTTGGTCTTGCTGTGTTTGCTAATCGCTGTATCTGTTTTGATGATTGTTATTAGTTCAGTATTATTTGTTGCTAAGAGGTCCAGTTCATTGTTTCTGTTTTTGTTGAAATATTGGTGTGGTACCCAGACCTCCACACAAGAAACTTTTGCAAAAAGCATGGACTGAAAAGTTTTATGTATCCTAGATGATAAGTATTTGTACATCAAAGCATGCAACTGTCCAAAACAACGTACAGAATGCGATTTCTAAAAGTAACATATGTAGACTATTATGATAACAGACGTATCAACTCCAAATATTACAATATTACAAAATATTAAATTTGTGGTTGTTATTTACATCTTACAATATCAAACAGTGAATACTCCAGTATGGAATAATGACAATATTATGAAACAAATTCATTGCTGCACACGAAATAGAGGAGATGTTGAGTTGCAGGCAAACACAATAGAAAGACTGCTAAGCACATAAACTGTTAACTGAAAGACCTTCCTTCTGAAGATGATAATACACACACACACACACACACACACACACACACACACACACACACACACACACACACACACACACACATTCTCACTATCATGACTCACACACACAAGACCACTGTCTCTGGCCACCGAGGTCAGACTGTGAGCAACTGGGCCTGGTGGGACAAGAAATGTGGCTGATAAGGGTAAGGAGGAAGTTGGGACAGGAGGGGAAGGGATAGCAGGGTAGAGGTGGGGATCATAAAGAACTGGTTCTGGGACCATACAGGATCAGGGTGGGGAGAGTGTAGGCAGCTGGGTATGGTCAGAAGTTAGACACATTGTGGGAGGGGGGGATATTGGAAAAGGGTAAGAGGGAAAGAGACTGTAGGTGCACTAGTGGAATAGAAGGCTGTGTATTGCTTGAGTGGGAGCAGAGAAGGGGATGGGTGAAGGGCAGTGACTATTGATGATTGAGTCCAAGAGAGTGTAGGAATATAAGATATATTGCAGGGAGAGGTCCCATCTGGGGAATTTAGAACACTGGTGATGGTAGGAAGGTTCCTGATGACACATGCTGTGAAGCAGTCTTTGAAGTGAAGAACATTGTGTTCCTCAGAAAGATCATTGATTGGGTGGTCCAACTTTATCTTGACCAAAATTATTCAGTGGTCATTCATGTGGACAGAGAGCTTGTTGGTTGTCATGCCCATGTGGAGCAAAGCACAGCTGTTGCAGCTTGCCATTAAGATCACATGACTGCTTTCATAGGTAGTCCAGCTTTTGATAGGATAAATGATGTTTGTGACTGGACTGGAGTAGATGGAGGTGGGAGGATATGTACGACAGGACTTTCATGCAGGTCTATTAGATGGAAATGAATTTTGAGGCAAGGGGTTGGGAGCAGGGGTGGAATAGGGATGGACAAGGATATTGTGTAGGTTCAGTGGATGGTGGAACACTACCATTGGAGGGGAAAAGGATAGTGGATAGGACACTCCTCATTACAAGCCACAACTAGAGGTACTTGAAACCCTGATGTAGCATCTGATTCAGTTGTTCCTTTCCTGGTTGGTTGGTACTGAGTTATGAGGGAAATGCTCCTTTCAGGCCAGATGGTGGGACTTTGGGAGGTGGTGGGTGACTTGAGAGATAAGGCACGGAAGTTCTGTTTCAGTACAGTTTTGGTCTGTGAAGGCTTCAGTTAGACCCTTGGTGTATTTTGAGAGGGACTGCTTGTCACTATGGACGTGATAAGCCGCAGGTGACTAGGCTAGGTAGAAGGACTTGTTAGTATGGAATAGGTAGGAGCTGTCAAAGTGGACATGTTGCTGGTGGTTGGTAGGTTACATAGGGATGGAGTTACTGATGTCAACATAGAGGAAGGTGACTTGTTGGTTTGAGGAGAACCCAGTGAAGCAAATGGGGGAGAAGGCTTTGTGGTTTTTGGGGAATTTGGTTAGGGTGTCATCACCCTCAAACCAGATTACGAAGATGTCATCAGTGAATCTGAACCGGGTCAGGGGTTTGGGATTTTGGGTGGTTAGCAAGGATTCCTCTAGATGGCCTATGAATAGGTTGGCACAGGATGGTGCCTTGTGGGTGCCCATTGCCGTACTTTAAAATTGTTTTTTGGTGATTCTTTCAAAGGTAAAGTAATGATGGGTTAGGATATAGTCAGTTGTGGTGACCAGAAAAGAGGTTGTAGGTCTGGAATCCATTGGATGTCAGGAAAGGCAGTGTTCAATAATGACAAAGCAAAAGGTATTAGGGATCTTAGGATAAAGTAAGTGACATCAATAGTAATGCGCAGAGCATTGTGTAGTAAAGAAACAGGTACTGTGGAGAGTTGGTGGAGGAAATTGTTGGTGTCTTCTATATATAAGGGAAGGTTGCAGGTAATAGGCAGAAGGTGTTGGTCTATGAAAACAGAGACTCTCTCAGTGGGGGCACAGCATCTGGCCACAATGGATGGTAGGGTGTATTGAATTTATGAAGCATTTAGAAGGTAGGGGAATGTGGAGTGGTAAGTGTGGGGAAGGAAAGAGCGAGAGTGTGTGGGGGGGGGGGGGGGGGGGGGGGCTCAGAGGAGAGCTTCTGGGATGTGCGTAAGGATTTGAAGAGAGACTAGAAATCATGTTTGGTTCAATGGGGCCACTATGACAGGGTTTGTTGATGGATGAATCTTACTGCTGGCGGACACATAAAAAGTTATTATTGTGGTTCAGAACAACAGTGGGGGAGCCTTCATCAGCAGGTAGGATTGTAACATCAGAACACACAGTCTTTTATTCCTCATGTTTTTACTTGTTTCCTTGTCTGCTCCAGCCTCCCCTCCCCCACTCCACTCTCCATCTAACCTTCAGAATGCAACTAGGTGCCCTACTTTCTCCACATAACATCCATGTATGCTGCCAAAAGCAACACTTGACCATCCCCCAGCCCTACCCTGCTATGTCCCACCCCCCGCCCCCTCCTCGTCCTATTCCTAGCCCACACCACCCAGATTGTTACTCCCTTCATTCACAGTTGATCACAGTCTGTCCTCCCAGGGAGAGAGAGTGGTGAGGTGTGTGACAGTTGTGTGTGCATGTTTGTGTGTGTGTGTGTGTGTGTGTGTGTGTGTGTGTTTGTGGACGTAGGTGCAAACATGTGTGTGTGTGTGTGTGTGTGCGTGTGTGTGTGTGTGTGTGTGTGTGGGTGTGTGTCTGTGTGTCTGCGAGCAACCATGCATTTGTGTTGTTGACTTCAGGAAAAGGCCTTTTGACTCCAAAGCTTACTTTTCTAGAAGTTTTCTTGTTGTTCCTGTCTGTGATGCAACATCTCTACTATATGATGAGTAGCAGTCTGTCTGTTACATAGTACTGTCATTGTGATTGCATAAATTCTTTATTGTTAACCAAGATGTATCTAACTTCGCCCGATTACTCCATGGTTTCAGATGGTTCAAATGGCTCTGAGGTCATCAGTCCCCTAGAACTTAGAACTGCTTAAACCTAACTAACCTAAGGACATCACACACATCCATGCCTGAGGCAGGATTTGAACCTGTGACCGTGGCTATTGTGCCATTCAAGACTGAAGCTCCTAGAAGTGCTCGGCCACACCGGCCAGCTCCATGGTTTCCCGTTTGAGCATTAGCCCAAATGGGGAACTTCATAACAAATCTAATCCATGGTAGCAGTAGCTGCTAATGATTAGAAAAAAAGTCCTAAGTGCCTAATCTTTGTCCTTGGAACTTTTGAGTAGCATGTCTATAGAAATTGCCGATAATGAACAGTATCTAATTAACAAGCTGCCCATGAGGTCTTTAGCAGTCAACAATATAAACTGAATAACATGAATCCATATCAGCATGTAATTTTAATTGATTTGTCATTCTGTATGAAGAAGTTGGAAATGTTTGACAGTGAAGTAAATGATTTCAAATGGAAATGGATGCACACAATTATCTCCTCCCAATTTCAGTACAATCAAGTGACTGACTTTAAATGATGAATTTATCAGGAGTTTATTGACCCATCTTCACCATCTTGCTCCTTACACCAGGAATACTTTGGGAAATTATTTTTCCAGGTCTGAATAGCTTATTTTCTCTTCAATTCTTTTTTCTTTTGCTCTGAGAGATTGGAGGTCCCTGTTTTTCTATCTGAAACATTGGAATTTGCACTTTTTATGTTCTCTAGTCTCACACACAAACTTCTTTTATGCCCTGGCACTGGGACAAATGAAAGAATTTGTTGTTGATTGTTGATCATCTTGTGAGATAGACAAAAAAGTTTTTTCTTATAATACTACATGAAAGGAGCTGTAATCATACTAACCTGTCCAGATTGTGGATGATATTAATATTATACACAATAACTCTAAGCAAAGGAATGAGATTACTGAATTTTCTCAGAAATAAAAATCATGATGAGATTGTTGTTTTGATGACTTTTTATTACCATTATCATGAGCAATCTTCATAAGTATATGCAGTTTGTGTCTTACAGGGATCATTGGAAATATGATCAGCACTTTTGATCAAGCTCTGTTTGGAACCATATTCATTTAGCTTCTTAAAATAAAATACAATGGCTACTGACCATTAGGCAATGATAATGTTGAGTCTTGAACAATTCAAAGCCTCCCCTCCCCTTCAATCCATAATTCTGTAGAGCTCTAATTTACATAAGATTAAAATCCTGACATTTTATGTACAAGCCTTCAAAAAATTCCTAACATCCAGCATTGCTTTACAATCTTTACTTAGGTCCCTACTACATGACCCTACAGGAGTATGTAAGCAAGAGTCTGTGCCAGTTGTGTGACACCTCTATATACTGCATCTGCCATCAAGATGCCATCCCTCTGATACAAGCTGAGCTACAGTTGATCCCTTAAAACTTTGGACTCCTCACAAGGACTAGGAACTCAATCCATAGCATTTCTTAACCAACTGAAAATGCACACCTCCACCTTTTACCTTCTTCCTAAGATCCATAAACCCAGTCACCCTGATCATTCCAATGTTGCTGGCTACAAAGCACCCTCCAAAGGTGTATCTACCTTAGTTGATCAACACTTGCAACCAATAGTATGAAGACTTTGCTCCTATATTAAAGACACCAATCAATTCCTAGAACACCTAATATCTATGCCTGTCCCATTGTGCCACACATTCTGCTTGTTGCCATTGATTCCACCTCCTTTAATACAAACAAGTGCATGGTCTGTCTCCTGCTGAACATTTCCTCAACCAGCAGTAGCCACCAGAAAGGTCGTGGGAGGCGCACATAGGCACAGCGCATCATGGACGGTAGTTGCCACAAGTACCGTGTTACTGTACCTATGATGCCCTTCCTACTCATCTTAAGCAGCTTTAACCTTACACCAACTGGACTCACATTAGGGAGGACGATAGCTCAATCCCGCATGCGATCATTCTGAATTAGTTTTTTTCGTGATTTCCCTAAATGGCTCCAGGCAAATGCTGGGATGGGTCCTTTGAAAGGGCACGGCCGAGTTCCTTCCCCGTCTTTTCATAATTCAATGAGACCGATGACCTCGCTGTCTGGTCTCCTCCACCAAACATACCAACCCCCAACACTTACACCAACTACTTTACCTTAGAGGGGCAGCTATATAAACAGATCAGCAGCATGGTCATGGGAACCAGGATTGCTCTTCCTATGCCACCCTTTTCATGTGTTTCTTAGAGGCTTTCCTGGTGTCCCCATGCCTTCAGCCATTGGTTTGGTTTAGATACAGTGATGATATCTCTACAATATGGACTCATAGTGAGGCTGGCCCCTTAAAATTTCTCCCAATGATATGTCACACAGTCCTATTTTGAATGCAATGCCTCTTTCCTTGATATTGCCCTTATCCTCACTGAGGGTCAGCTACACACTTCTGTTCAAACTAAGAGGACCTAGACATCACTTTTGTACACATTAGGGGACCGAAACATCATGGATGTTTTTTACACTAGTATTTTTAATGATAATAAGACAAATTTTTAATAATAATTGAAATGAAACTCTAACCAAATAATTAGTATATTGTGACCTGTGTGTGACAAAAATTTGAACACTGCTGCATTCAAAATAGTGTGAAAATTGATTTTTCCCTTACATATTGAATTATGTGTGATTTTTATTCTAAGCATACTGTACTTCCACACTATTGGAATTTAAAGGTCACAACATATTTTGCTCATCAGAACATATTTTGTTCGTTTAAGAATGGAACAGGAATATTCACAAATTTCTTGTTCTATGTATCTAAAAAAATGTTATTTAGGAATTTGCTTTTTTCTTCTAATAATTTATGAACATGTGGCATGTTCCAGCTGAAAATATTTCATATATTGTTGAATATTCTTGTTCTCTCTATCAATTAAACTCCATACAAACAGGTCAATTCATAGGTGTGACTGGATGCAGATATGGATAGACTTGTGGTCAGCAGGCCACTCTCCCCATCATCTTCAATATTTGTGAATGGAGCCACCACTTCATATTCAAGTAACTCATAAACTGGACTCACATGATTTTGTAGCTTTAACATTGGATGAGGCAATGGTACTTAAGTATGCAAAAATATTGATCATGAGAAACTGAAAGTCAAGATTTGCATGCAATTTTGTTCTCAATAAATAAATGACAAAACACCCCAGCTCTATATCCTGCTGATTCTGAGCGTCCTTTTAATCTTCTTTAATTTTCTGTCTTTCCTTTGTTACTCTTGCCTCTTCACCTTCACTGTGTACCATAACAGTTTATGGCATGGGTTGTGAATTTGTATGTTTTTGTTCTTTTGCTTCACATCTATCATACCCTCATCATAAAGTATTAGGCCTAACCCCACTTAACTGCAACCTAACAATTTCTTCAGTTTTAATGTGATTTCAACAACATAAGTGGTAGATTGCCATAAAATTTATGACTGCAATTAAACTTATTAACTTTTGACATTTTAAGATGAAAAATTATTTGAAAAACACCTAAAACAGTCACAACAACTAATTTACAACATAATTGTGTGCATAAAGCACAAGTAAGCTGAAGTAAACCACTTGTACTGACAAAAGCATCGATTGCAATAAATCCCTGCTCACAGTACAATGTTTGTGCCAAAATTAAGTAATGAGACATTTTAGCCAAGGTTTTGTGTTTTTCATCTCAGAGTAACACTTGCAACCTATGGCCTCAATTATTTGCTGGATGTATTTCAATCTCTGTCTTCTTCTACAGTTTTTACCCTCTGCAGCTCCCTGTAGTACCATGGAAATTATTCCTTGAGATTTTAACTTATATCCTGTCAACCTGTCACTACTTTTCAGTCTGTGTTTTCCATATACCTCTTCCCTCACTAATTCTGCAGAGAACCTTATCATTTCGTACCTCATCAGTCTATGTTATTTCCAACACTCTCCTGTAGCACCACATCTCAAATGTTTCAATTCTGTTCTGTTCTGGTTTTCCCACAGTTCGTGTTTCACTACCAGACAATGCTGTGCTCCAAATGTACATTATCAGATATACACCACCTTTCTTACCTCTGTCTTCACAAGATGTTATTACAGCACCAACTCGTTTCAAAAGCAGATTTTCTGGGTCATGACATCCAATCATGGTACTGCTAGTCCCTCCCAAAAAATGTTAGGAAAACGCCTGTTGTCATTCAGTATTTCCTTGTCTAGAAAGTATTAGCTTTCTTTTCTTTTTAAATTGTGCATGATGTATTGTCTGTAATTTCTGTATTGCATATTGCCTTATCGTCCAACTTTAACCTCTCAGATTTTCAAATTTCATCTGGTGCAGTCCTCAACAATCCATCTTCCCTTCTTATCCCATCCAGTAAGTCTCCTTTGACCTAGTGTTCCTCTTCCGAACTCTCCATATTTCCTAAACCTCACTAGTTTTTTTTTTTCCATTCACACTTCTTCCTTCCCCTTCACCTCTTCTGGCAACTGAAAGAGCAACAGGTTCCAAAAGTTTGCACATTTCTGTATGTTTACATGCGTAGTCTCCTGCCACCATTTGGTGGATAGAATTTTTAAATATCCAATGACATTGCATTTTCAAAATTTTATTATTTTCATTGATATTTTATTTAAGTAATTTGTGACTAAAGCACCAACATTTTACACATTGTTTTTCATTTCCTCATAAAGATTCTAATATAACGAAAGAATTTCATACTCAAAATTATCAACATTATTAATAAAAAAAGTAAATTTGATTATTTAAAATGCAACTAAAGTCGAATGCAGCTGAATTTTTCATTTATATGTGTATTCACTTCTGACCATGTCTGGTTGGTCATGTGCATTATAAATTCACACCATTTTTGATACAGAATATCTCCTTCAGTAGCTAAACACTTTTGTTTCTTTCTCTTTATCTGACTGCAGATCTTCACATCCATCCAGTTGTAGCTCAACAACTAGAATAATCTTCATATTATCGTTTCCCATCTATCTTTTAAAGAGTTTTTGTTTTGGTTGTAGCAGCGTTTGACATTCCAGCAAAAGTCATTGTTCTGATATTGTGCCTCCTCTTTCCAAGTTGTTCTCGTACCCCCCTCCCACCACTTGCAGCTCCACAACCCCTCCAACAACCACGCACACACAACACATGCACACACACACACACAAAAACACACACACACACACACACACACACACACACACACACACACACACATACAAACACACACACACAATGTGTTCCAAGCAGGAGACTATTCTGCCATCAGATACTGATTAACATAACAGGAACCCATATTTTGAATATAAATGGCAGCCTCTTTTATGCAGGGAAAATAAATTTCAGTGGTATTTTGTTGTCTTCCACGATTTTGGAGCCTGTCTTTAACATTGTATTCTTCCTGGATCAGGCACTGATTTGCCTGTTGGTTCATGGTAGGTATTTCATTTCACCCCTACCACCCCTGTCTGGGAATCAGTAGAGAATTGGAGGTCTTGGTGTACAAAGACCAGGTTTTCTTAATCAAGATAGTAGCAGAAAAAGTAAAAGACAGTATGGATCAATTTTCAAAAAATTGCACAAAATTTTGAATGTGGTAGCTCACAGTCGACTGAGTCCTGCGACACATCACACCCATTCAAGTAATCTGCTGAATCAAGGCAGCAGCAGCTGTTGCAGCTGTGTTTCATCAGTTCAGATGACATCTTTAGCCACCATATCTTCACAGTTAACAGGTTGCACATTTCTGTATGTTTACGTGCGTAGTCTCCTGCACCATTTGGTGGATAGAATTTTTAAATATCCAGTGACATTGCATTTTCAAAATTTGATTATTTTCATTGATATTTTATTTACGTAATGAGAATTTGAAGCACAGCCAACATTTTACACATTGTTTTTACACACAAGTGTCATGATGGTCTCTCCATTGGCAAAAGATTCCAAGCTGGTCCCTCATTCAGATCTCTGGGTGGTGACTGCTAAAGGGGAGGTGATGGTGAGAAAAAGATTAAATAACCAACGAAAGGATAATGCTCTATGAGATGAGACATGGAATGTCAGATGTTTCATCATTGTAGGGAAAATGCAAGAAAGGGAAATACTAAGTTTCAGTCCAGGTGTAGTTTGTGTCAGTGAAGTGAAATGGAAAGAGAATGAGGATTTACGGTCAGATGAATAAAGGGTAACATCAAGAGCAGGAGAATGCAATATAATGGAAGTAGGGTTTATTATGAATAGGAAGGTAGGACAGAGAGTGAATTAGTGTGGACAGTTCATGGAAAGAGTTATTCTCATCTTCCTTCATGACACAAGATCTTCTTTCTTGATTCTTCATGTAATTTCAGGGATAAGCAGTTTAGCATGATCGGTGTCATTATTGAAAAATGTAATTTAATCCATCCTACAACATAGCATCTACTGAGATTTTATAATTCATCAATTGCCAACAACAGTTTACTAAAATTATTGTATTTTTCACATGCTGTAACTCCCACTTTCCATAGCAGTTTATAAACTGTAGACTTCTGTTATCTATTATCTTTATCACACTCTCCAACTCCCAGTTTCTGCAACGCTGTTGCTGTACTGACATTTGTTCATGTGGTATACACACATTATTGGTAGGTGCCTTGACCATATATGTGTTGTTTCTTACATGTAGCTAATAGCTTTGAAGGTCTCAGTGACATTCCCCAATCTTCCATTTAACGACCTTTGTCAACGTACTCATGGGTAGTTGGAAGCATGTTTGTGTTGTGCTAGAGTCATCATTTGTGAAGGTTCATCATTCTTCTTTATGTATGGAAATCTTCTATCATGATTTTCATGTAATTTCAGAGACTGGTATTTTAATTCTGTAATGTGTAAAAAATGTGTAAGTGAGTTGTGGGGTAAGGTTGCATTCTGTTGCTCTGTCAGTGTCCAGGTGAGTTGTTTGAAGTGTGTTCATTGGATAGTATTGATCTTGTATATCAACAACATCTTTCTTCATGTAAGGTTTTCTTTCTTGGTTGTGTGAGTTGTTTGAGTGAGAGGTGTGTAAAATGATTGTTGTCAAGTTTTTGGTGCTTGGTTGTACAGTGCTGTTGTGCTTGTGTCCACATCTGCTTGTGAGAGAGTGTTTGTTGTATAGAGTGGCTTTTTTTTTCTCCATGAGAAAAAAATGTTCCTTCTTCATCCCTCATGTAATATTATGCATAATCAGTTTAACCTGTGCACTGTCATAATTGATAAAAGTATTTTAATATAAATATAGGTTGACAGTTGTATGAGTTTGTATGGAGGTTATGTGATATAGGTTAATATGCCATTTCTAATCTGTTCATTGAGTTCTTGACAATTCCTTTGATCTATAGTTGTATTTTCTGCAGCATAGTAATTGCTGAGTGGTTAATAGCATGTAGCACTGTAGCAGACAACATCATATATGACATCCACAATGACAATTTTTTGGTGCTCTTAGTAATAACAAAATTAGAACACACATTTTAAGATTTATTAGTATTTTTGTTTCCTTTTCCATGAATACAACAATATATACTGAAGAACCAAAGAAATTGGTAAAAAATCAGATGCAGAAAATTACCAGCCAATTTCACTGATGTTGATTTGTTGTAGAAGCATGACATTGCTTGACTCTGAGAAACTCATCTGCAGAAACCAACACAGTTTTAGGAAAAAGCGGTCATGTGAGACACAGCTGGCCCTCTTTTTGCATGATATACAACAGGCTCTAGATACTGGCTCCCAGATGGATGCCATACTTCTTCGACTCAGTTCCCCACTGTCACTTGCTCCAGAAAGCGCGTACTATTGTCTATCTGATGACATATGCAGACGGATAGAAAGTTTTCTAACAGACAGATAGCAGTATTTCGTACTGAATGGGGTGATTTCAACAGAAACAAGTGTAACTTCAGGTGTGCCCCAGCGCAGGATAATAGGTCCACTGCTTTTTACGATTTACATAAATGATCTGGTTGATGGTATTGACAACGGCATTAGACTGTTTACTGATGATGCTGTAGTCTAGAGGGAAGTAGTATCACATGAAAGTTGTGAACAAATCAATGATAATTTGCAGAAAATAAATGCATTGTGTAATGACTGGCAGTTTTCTCTCAATATCAGTAAGCGTAACCTACTCCGCATAACAAAGTAAAAATCCCATTGATCCGCAGTTACAAAATAAATGACCAGGCTTTGGAAGTGGTAACATACATCAAGTATCTGGGTGTGACTACTCAAAATTATCTCAACTGGAATGATCAGATTGCAAAAGTAACCAGCAAAGTGAACCCGAGATTGCTTTTTATTGGTAGAATCCTGAAGCAATGCAGTCCTTCAACAAGGGAAATTGCTTACAATATGTTAGTTCGTCCAGTCTAAGAGTATTGTTCGTCTGTATGGGACCCTTACCAGTTGGGTCTGACTCAAGAGATTGAGAAGGTCCAAAGAAGAGCAGCAATATTCCTGACTGGTACATTTAGCCATCGCGAGAGGGTTTCAAATGTGATTGAAAGTCTGAAGTGGGACACGCTTGCAGATAGACGATGCACTAAATGGAAGGGGATGCTCACTAAATTCCAAAATCTGATCTTTGACAAGGATGTAGAGCTTATATTATTACCAACAACTTTCAAATCGCACAATGATCTCCATTCAAAGATAAGGGAAATTAGAGCTCATACTGACGCGTTCAGACAGTAGCTTTTCCGATGTGCAATTTGCAAGTGGAACAGAGCGGGGGGAATATGAATTTGACGTGAATTGTGCCCTCTGACACACACCGCTTGGTGGCTAGCAGAGTATATATGTAGATGTAGATTCAAATACAGGTATTTGTAAAAAGGCAGAATACGGTTCTGCAGTTGGCAATGCCTATATAAGAAAACAAGTGTCTAGTGCAGTTATTAGATCAGTTACTGTTGCTACAATGGTAGCTTATTAAGATTTAAATGAGTTTGAATGTGATGTTATAATTGGTTCACAATCAATTAGACACACCACCTCTGAGGGAGTGATGTAGTGGGATTTTCCTGTATAACCATTTCACGAGTGTACCGTGAATATCAGGAATCTGGTAAAACATCAAATTTCTGACACTGCTGCAACCAGAAAAAGATCCTGCAAGAATAGGGCCAATGATGACTGAAGAGAATAATTCAACATGACAGAAGTGCAACCCTTCTGCAAATTGCTGCAGATTTCAATACTTGGCCATCAACAAGTGTCACTGCGTGGACCATAGGGCTTTCAGAGCCAAAGGCCCACTTGTGTACCCTTGATGACTGCACCACACAAAGCTTTACACTTTGCCTGGGCCCATCAATGACATTGGACTATTGATAACTGGAAACACGTTGCCAGGTCAAACACATCTCCTTGCAAATTGTATCAAGCAGATGGACGTGTACAGGTATGGAGACAGCCTCATGAATCCATGGACCACTTCATACTCTTATGGATTTATGGACAGCCCTGCAGGATTCAGGGAGTCAGTTCAGTTACTTCCAGCTGTACTTCCGCCATAGGTCAGTCTGTACCATGTGATGCGGAACTTCACGACATTAGGTGGGTGTACCGGTTTCTTTGGCTCTTCAGTGAATATGCAACAAATATGTGTCCTTTGCATTTATTCTGTTATGATATCTCAGTGTCCAATAATTTATACCATCCACGAATGTAGCATTTAGTGAGTTATATAAATCACCAGTTGCTTATAGCAAGTTTACTTACATTTCTGTCATTTATTACATGCTGCAACTCCCAGTTTTCATGAATCTGAAGTTGTACTCATGTCTATCCATGTGGGAAAAAAACTCATTGGCAGTTGGTTTCATCACCAAGTATGTATTAATTTTAACATGTAGCTAATGGCTTTGTAGCTCTCAAGGACCATCCCATATCCTACATTCCATTTCTTTCGTGTCAGTGTACTCATGTGTAGCTGAAAGCATGTTTGTGTTGTACTAGGGTCTTTGTTTGCGAAGTGTCATCTTCCCTGTTTCCATATGGAAATCTTCTTTCTTGATTCATCATGTGATTTGAGGGGACTGGTATTTTTGATTCTGTATTGTGTAAAAAGTTTCTGATTGAACTATGTGATAAGGTTGCATCATGTTGATTTATTAGTGTCCAATTGAGCTGTTTGATGTATTCCATTTGAATAGCAGCTCTCTTGCATGAGGCTTGAATGAGAAAGTAATGCCTCCACATTTGGATTTGGATGGGAATATGTTAATAAATCAGACTCAGAAATAATCCTTAACATGATGTCCCCATAGATGGTCTTTCATTATCGAGAACAGATAGATGTCAGATGGCACTAAATCTGGACTGTATGGAGGATGCCATATGGTGGTGAGATTCAGTCTCTGAAGTTCTACTGTGGTGGCACATGTGGAGTGTGGTTTGGCATTGTCATGCTGTAGGAAAACATTTCCCTTTTCCTTACAGACCAAATGACATACAGTACATCAACACAGTCACTTTAAACTGCTTTCATTCTCTGATGAATCTCCTTTGGGGTGACACCTTCTGCTGTCAAGAATTCAGTGACTACACATTGTATAAATTGCATTGACTAACTGTGTGCTCAGGGTTACATACTTTACACTGTAACAACACAAGTGTTCAATGCTAAGGCTTCCCGCAAACTGGAGCTGTAGAGAAGAGGCTGTGGAACAAACCAGTACCTGCCACATACCCATGCTGCCAAATGAAGAGTTATGAATCTGGAGGCATTACTTTTCAGCCAGCCCTCATATTTAGGGTTATTTCCGATCTCTTCGTGAGTAGTGTGTAAAATGACTGGGATCAAGTTTATACATCTATATATTGCAGAATGTATCTGTTTCTGTGTCCACATCTGTTCCTGTGATTGTGCATGTTGTATAGAGTAGGGACATGTTTCTTCATGGTGCATAATTTTCTTTCTTTTTTCTTCATGTAATATTGAGGTAATCAGTTTACCTTGTGCGATGTTGGTATTGAAAATAATGTAATGTAAATAGCACACAGAGATCTCCGCAACTCTAGAGATATAGATATACAGTTGTGTGTTCTCTGCAATATGACTCTCTCAGAGTTTGAAAGCCATTAGCTTTGTTGCAGATGTAGTAAATTAGGTTTTTTGGTACGTAGTTTATTTTTAAAGTTTAGGGGGATAGGAACTCGTGAATGAGACTACCCCTGATTTTCGATCCGAATTAAAATTGCCAAAAGAAAATTTATTTCTATGTGAACAAATTTCTGTTAAAGTTTTCTAAGTTGCCAAAAGAAAGTGTTTTTAATGCAGTATTGAGAATGTAACTTTTCACAACTGTATCGGACAAAATGGGTCAATTTACTACAGAAATAACAACCTTGATTAATTTTTAAGATTTAACAGAGTGAATTTGCTTTTAGAATCCCTTTTTACCTAATTTTACAGTAGTCTGTGTAGATCTTCGTTTTCTCTTGATAGCTGCTGGTCAGGCTATTGTCTCCATTGATTTTCTCCCTCCAATTCTTTAAGTAGGTAGGTATGGAAATAATTTTTTCTAACTCTTGATCTTGCTGTTTTTCATATTCATTTATTGCTTATACTTATTTACGATCATACGAAATTGAGTTGCAATGAAATCTGACATTATTGAATCTTCAAACTGGTCAATATCATTTACAAGAATACATCAGTCACTTGCACTGTTCCTATGCACTGCTCTATGTGTTATCACAGTAAGATATCTTAATTGCAACTGCTGCCACTCTTGACTGGCGTACGTCTAACAACGCTACCACACTTCTTTGGTCAGAAATAGCAATGCCTTGTCTTCTCTGCTTCCGACCAAAGAGCGCATTTACAAGAAAATTTATTTATTTATTTTAATATTAATTTACAAAAATGGTAATTTAAATAATTAATTGTGTAATTTCATTTGAATAAAAAAAAATTTTCCTTTTTCGTCATTTGCGTCAGTGGGGAGGGGTCTGTTCCACTACACTGCCCCCTACTGTTCACTGACGCATGAGATCACTTTCCTTGGATCATGCGGATAATGAACTGTACCTTTTACACTTTTACCTATATCTATATAGATCTCTAAGAAAAAATTCAGCTCTGTTCTAAATCTAATTGAAGAAGTGCTATACTAGGTGATATTCTTAACTACTACAAAAAAATTTTGTTACATAAATTCATACATATATACACATATATATATTACATACAAAAAAGATATTTAGGTTTTACAATTGCATTTTTTCCTCTTTTGATCAGGTTGGCAAGTCCCCTGATTTGTCCTGTTGGAATTGGATACCCATTGTTTCCATTATGGTCGGCAGTCGGCAGGCTTTTGTTCCGTGGGACCATTGTTTGGCTCGTGCGTCAAAGACACGCATTATCTTATCCCACACTGTCGGTCCTTTCCTCGTGCATTACCGCATTGTCCCTTCATGTGGAGGCTGTGAAAGTGCTGGATTCCTAGTGATAAATGCTACTAGAAGTTGCGTTGGTTGCGCCAGTACCCAAAGTACCCGCTCCGACACCCCTTGGTGTGCTCCAGGGCCAAAGCGCCAACTTCCAGCCCACAGTATCACCTCACAGGTATGTAACACAAGCACTAACACTCACACGCTTTTTTCTTCACTTTCCTCCCTTGAGACGTATGACTTTTCACAATCACTTAAAGACTTTTTCCTTTCACACATGTTTTTCCCCTTTTTCCATTACTCTTGTCACAAGGCTCATTTTGTCTTCTTCCATGCCAACATTTTTTTTTATGACATACATCATCATGAAAATATGCAAAACAAGAGGACAAATAATTATACTTCTGAAATTCCAGTTCATATATACTTTTGTTTTGCATGAAAAATCCTTCATTCTTTTGTCATTATTCTTTTGTGGCTTCAGTTATCCATAATACTAAATACATACATGTTACATAGCTTTGTTTACACATACATTTTTAAACATGAAATTTAAATATCTTATCTCAAGAGCTGAACTTTTTCAACCTTTGTTTTTTCTTTCTTATTTTCCCTCTTTTAGGGTGAACTCCTGTTGTACGTAAGTTCCATTCTCAAGGTTCAATTGCTACTTCGCTATTCACAAGGGTCTTCACCACTTCTTACTGCAAGTCATGTTATCTTTACACTACAAGTAGAAGGTGAAGAAATATGCAAAAACTAACAATCTACAATATCTACAAAGAAGAACTTTTAACCATAAATATTTACATTCACTCCACATTTACTCTTTGTTTCTCACTTGTACACCAGTGATTTCTACAAGTTGTGTCAACTTAGTGCAAAATTCGTCTCTCAGCGTATCTGATGTCTGTGTTTTACTATAAGCATCGTTTCTGTATCAGCATTTTTTCGTGTTACAAGCTTGAAACTTACCTTAATTTTACTCTCCATGCTTCTTCTATTAATTTATTATGTACACTCTTAACAAACAATATTTAAGTAGGTATATTTTCAGAGCTTCATGACGTGCATGGCTATCCATTGCATGTTTCAAAAATCATGTCATATTCTCTGCTATGGCTATGTACAAGTCCTTCATGTGTGCTTCTCACTATAATGTGTGTGTGTGTGTACATGTATATAGTTTTGGGTGTAAAAGGATTTGTAGCTTAATATTGTTTAAATATTGCTTTTGCATGTTCTTCCTGTTAAATGCAGATATGTCATACATTCTCTTAGCATTCCTGAGGTATTGTTTGCTTATTAATTCGTAGGTTAGTTACTAGTTTACAGTAAAAGCAATAATCTTATTCACATATTAGTGGTTCTTTAGGTTTCATGTAGATTATCTTATGATGTTAATTTGTTGTTTTCTCAACTACAGCATAACTGTGTGTATACACTTAAGAAATGTTGCAAAAATGCATATTGCTTCTTGTGTTATTTTCTGCCTTGAGATGGTCCCTACTGAGTTGGCTTCAAATTTGAGCTATTCTCAACATAAATGTGGTTATTTGTGGTGTATTCTGTGATTATCTAATGGAAAATTCTTTACACTTGCCATTGCTTATTATCATAACATACATGGTTTCTAGATCATGTCAGAGGTTCACTGTGGCTTCATACTCTCACACATATTCTATTCTCATTACACACTCATTCACCTTAAATCTACAATATTTGTGTGGTCCTCTCATTAGGCACCAACACCTCCATTTCCTCAATACTACCATCATTAATATGGGCCAGGCCTTATCATCTGGTCCCACTGTAAATTCCTCCTTCCTCTAATACTTAAAACTAAGTTAAGGCTCCCTGTAGGATTAACTCAGTACTCACTCACATACAAAATTCTCACAAAAATCTAAGTTATATCTCTCCCTGACAGTTACCATGTGTATGACATAAGTGTTGTCTATAATAGTTCAACAGTTTGCCTTTTCCCTACAACAAAATATTCCTCTTTGTTATTCAGCTTTCAGAATACTTCCATTTCCTGACACTTCAACTTATGTTACCTTTTGTGCTTTTCATATGCATTTATCGTGTCTTTATATTGTTCCTTACTTGCTTGGCACTTCCATCTGAAAGAAATGTATTGTTTACTATATAGTTTCTGCTTTTTCCTCTCATTTACTGTAATCTGTGCTTAATATTGCTTCAGTTTGCCTAGGTTTTACCTTGCAAGTGTTTGTGTATAATGTTAGCTTGAGACGACATTTGTTTTCAGTGTTAAGTGTTTTCCCTTCTCTTACTGTCTGTTTTTTACACAGAATTAAGGTGGGTTTTGTAAATATTGTACATCATGTTCATAGTTATAGCTTTAGTGTTATGGTGGGTTTTCCTTTCTCTTGTAATTTGTTATCCATCTTTTCTACATAGCTTTCCTTATTCCTATTTTTGGCTGTACAGAGTGTGAACTTACTGTCTAACCTTGACTTGTTATGTACATGAAGTGTTTAGAACATGTAGTGTCTGTGTCTAGCACTCCACTATTCCTCCTGTTCTCTACAATACCTTACTTAGTCTACTTTCTTACTTAAATGTAACTTATTGCCTAAAGTAAAGTTTACTATTTACACATGTGTCTTTTTCCCTGATATTGTCATAGCTTCCAAATCAGATTATTCTTTCTCTCTCATACTAGGTTCTGTGTGTCTTAAATACTTCCTTAAATCTTTATGTGGATATAATCCCTTTATTTTCGCAGTTTTTGGGTAGCTTAGCAAGTATGCTCCAGGGTGTGGAATTTTACTAATTTTAAATGGACCAGCATAAAGCATCTGCCATTTTTTGTTCAGTTTCTTAACCTTGGTAGACTTAGGGTGTGTCCTAAGTAGTACCTCCTCTCCTACCTTGTATTCTGTTCTGTTTCTACATCTTTTTGTCAAATGCTCTCTTTCTATTTTGAGATATGGCTATGTCCAGTGTAACTTGGTGTTCCTAGGATACAGTTTACTATGAGCTTTTCAACTACTTAAAATGAGCATTTTATTTCTATGTTCGCCAGTGTAACAGGTGCTAGTGTCTGTATTTTAACTCCCTTTGACTTATTCCCCATAGCACTTAATATTTTGGAATTGTGCACTGGAAAGGTAGGCAATACTGTTGTCTTGTTAATCTGTTCAAACAAGCTGGTTGACTTTACATTCATGGATGCGCCTGTGTCCTAACAATTTTCACAGGTACGCCTCGTAGTGTCCCTACAAAATGCTTGTACCTCATATTCTTGTCGATGTGTATAAATTGTTCCTTCAAAACACAAATCTTCCTCCATCTCCGTGTCCATGTCATATCTGATAAGGTTTATTGTTTTCGTGTTATTGCCCCCTACTCCGCTGTTGACTACTGCTGCGGGGGTGAGCAGTGTCGTGTGCTGTTTTCCGCGGTGTTGGCAACACTGCCGTTAGCTAGTATGGGTGTACTGCCTGTGTTGTTGTCATTCAATTCAATAATATTTACACTTGGTGTTTGCGCTTGCCACTAATTGCCAGTTGCTGGATATGTGGCTCACCTGTTTCTTCGGAATGTGTTGTTGTTTCTGTTATTGTTCTGTGTGTTATTATTTTGCCAATGTGGATTTGGCTGAAATCAGGCCCCCGTTCCTATTTCTGCCATTTTGATACCCGGGATTGTGTCTGTTTTCCCTGTGGTTCCATGGTTTGTTTCCATATTACTTGACCATTCTGCCCCCGCGGGTAGTCAAGTTGTTGTGTTTGCCCGCCGGGTGTATTATTATTATTATTGTGATTGTAATTACCGTTACGGTTATTGCCATTGTGGTTACTGTTACTGCTGTTATTACTGTTCTGCCTTCCACCATCCTCGTGAATCAGGTTAAAGGTGTCCACTATTGATAGAAAATAGTCAACATTATCTGCCGGTACTGTGGCGAGTCTTTCTCTGATCTGGATTGGCAACTTCTCTTTAAGAATTACCAAAACATCAACATAAGATATGATTTTATCCCAATATCCAATTTTATTTAAATATTTTTTGTAAATATTTACGTAATCCTCCACTTTTTGGATTGAATCGTTCAGGGTGGAATATCTCTTTCCGCAATCATTCCTGAATTCCCCTGGGAGCAAAATTTGCCTGGGAATGCATTTTTGAAATCTGAATAGGTGTGGCAGTATTTTGCAATTTCATTCGCCCATAGGGCAGCTTCTCCTTGTATGTACCCAATGACATACTGTATTTTCTGCTCCTCACTCCAATATTGTGGCAAAAGGTTTTTGAATGATTTGAGGAAGACAACAGGGTGAACTTTTTATTTTTTGCAGAAAATACCTGGAACTGCCTGTACTTCAGTAAGCTTTTGTCTATGAAAGCTGCATGTGGTGTTGATGAATGACTACACGAGCAATGCGGTGTATAATTGCTACTTGACGGCATGTTGTGTAAACAGCCAACAGCTGGTGAAGTTCTATCTTTCGCTTGAGGTGTGTACTATTGCTCTACCTGATCTTGTATTCGTACAATACTCTTTTCATTGCCAAATTCAATGCTTGGTGGTTTGCTTATAGCAGTGTCAGTTGTGACGGTTCTAGGTGTTTCTGTTTGTGTGTTTGTCTCTACAGATGTTTGTTTAGTTTGCTCTGGGGCAGTGTTAACCTGTTTTGTTACTCTGTCAACTATTTCTGTCTCCTTTTCAGCTATATGTCTTTCAAAACCTGTAAGGCATGTGCCTTATAAATGCACCACCTTTTGTGCCATCTAGACTTTCCTTTACCAAGCTTACATCTTCCTTGATCTGTTTTTGCTCTAATTCTAATGATCCTATTCGATCTGACAGTTTTGTAACCTCTGTTGGAATGTTTCTGTAATTCTCCTGTGTACTGTTTACTTTGGTTTTCATGTTTCCTACGTCAGTAATCAGTTTGTTCTGTGATGACTATAATTGTTCTTGTTGTTGATGTAGTGTACCTAATTGGTTCTTAAATTCATTATGCTCCACAGTGAGGTGTTTTAACTGCACTGTGAGGCTCTGTACTTCGTCTTTTACCCCTCTTATCTGCTGCGTTATTTCCCTCTTTGATTCTTCTACCTTCTGATTTAACCGTGTTAAGACCCTATTCGTTTCATCCACATTCTGTGGTAAGTCATACCTAGTTTTCTCGCTCGATTCGTCTATCTTTTGTGTGATCTGCGCGAGTCTGTCTCCTAGGAAAGTGAGCAAGGCCGCAAAAGCTCCATTTCCTGCTACATCGCCTAATTGCTGTGCAGAATGTTTTGTGTCGGGTTGTGAAGTTACAGGTTGTGAGTTCTGCAATTCACATGTACTCGAAATTTGTGTTTGTGTTTGATCTCTGTTCAGTACATAAATTATTTTCCTTATTGTGTTGGGACTATCGTAAATTTCTGGGCCAAGCCCGCTACGGCTACTACCAGAACTTAACGTGTGTTAATCAGTTGCGTATCTTTGTCAACACTACACACTTCCATACTTTATTTGTCCAAATCAGTAATATTGACTGTAGCGTCTGTCATGTTGTTTACATGTAGGTAAGCTGTGTCCATAGCAACACGTTCATTGACGTGGCCTGTGACGTCACCTGTGGTGCGCAACATGGCTTCCGAATCATTGATCAACAATTGTGACATTATTGATGTTAAAATTTTTTACAAATACGCAAATTTTGCACTACAAATGATGTTTTCCACTTTCAAATTTCTCAAAAATGTGAATGTAGGTGTTACAAAACCTCACTGCACTCGCATATTCCGCCAAGCGTGCTCTAACACTGGGTACCTAAAGACAATGCTCTTTGACAATTCGGCTTACGTCACACGCATTCACCAGCCACACAATAGCAGCGTAAGTGATAGATATAGGCGGCAAAGTATGAACTACAAGATGTTATGACTTGCGTAAAGAAGCAGTATGAATTTGCATTTTATCATTCACCATTGGTGTCTTCTGATTGTTTGCTGATAAGAATGCACTTATATACTTCCTTCACCGTTTTTCCCTCTCCTTTTTTAATATATAACTAATTTTCCTTTTATTTTATGTGCATTGCTTATCCAGAAATGTTGCACTCAATTTTGAAGTTGTTACATGTAACAGAAATTGAGGTTATGTTAACAATGACAAAGACAGAATCAGTAAATACTTTCTGTAGGTCTCCAATTTTTATGAAATATTACGCATTCTCATATTCGTGTCCTGTCAAAAGGTAGCCAATTCTGTAGTAAGTTTGGTTTTTTGGTAGGTAGTTTATTTTTTAAAGTTTAGGGGGATAGGAACTCGTGAATGAGACTACCCCTGATTTTCGATCCGAAGTAAAATTGCCAAAAGAAAATTTATTTCTATGTGAACAAATTTCTATTAAACTTTTCTAAGTTGCCAAAAGAAAGTGTTTTTAATGCAGTATTGAGAATGTAACTTTTCACGACCGTATTGGACAATGTGGGTCAATTTACTACAGAAATAACAAACTTGGATAATTTTTGAGATTTAACAGAGAGAATTTGCTTTTAGAATCCCTTTTTACCTAATTTTACAGTAGGCTGTGTAGATCTTCATTTTCTTTTGATAGCTGCTGGTCAGGCTATTGTCTCCGTTGATTTTCTCCCTCCGATTCTTGAAGTAGGTAGGTATGGAAATGATTTTTTCTAACTCTTGATCTTGCTGTTTTTCATATTCATTTATTGCTTATACTTATTTACAATTATACGAAATTGAGTTGCAATGAAATCTGACATTATCAAATCTTCAAACTGGTCAATATCATTTACAAGAATACATCAGTCACTTGCACTGTTCCTATGCACTGCTCTATGTGTTATCACAGTAAGAAATCTTAATTGCAACTGCTGCCGCTCTCGACTGGAGGACGTAGAACAACGCTAACGCACCTCTTTGGTAGAGATAGCAATGCCTTGTCTTCGCTGCTTCTGACCAAAGAGCGCGTTTAAAAGAAAATTTATGTATTTATTTTAATATTAATTTTTTGAAAATGATAATTTAAATAATTAATTGCGTAATTTCATTTGAATAAAAAATAAATAAACATTTTCCTTTTTCGTCGTTTGCGTCAGTGGGGAGGGGTCTGTTCCACTACATCGGCCACAGTGTTTCAGTATGTGATGTCCACAATGACAACATTTTTTGTGTATTGACATACTTAGAATTCATATATTTGGATTTATCAGTTATTTTGTTTAATTACCAATAATACCCCCCCAAGAACCACACACCTTGCCGTTGGTGGGCAGGCTTGCATGCCTCAACGATACAGGTAGCCATACCATAGGTGCAACCACAATGGAGGGGTATCTGTTGAGAGGCCAGAAAACATGTGGTTCCTGAAGAGGGGCAGCAGCCTTTTCAGTAGTTTGAGGGGCAACAGTCTGGATGATTGACTGATCTGGCCTTGTAACACTAACCAAAATGGCCTTGTTGTGCTGGTACTGCGAAAGCCTGAAAGCAAGGGCAAACTACAGCTGTAATTTTTCCTGAGGGCATGCAGCTTTACTTTATGGTTAAATGTTGATGGTGGGTTCTTGGGTAGAATATTCCCGACGTAAAATAGTCCCCCATTCGGATCTCCAGGTGGGGACTACTCAGGAGGACGTCATTATCAGGAGAAAGAAAACTGGCATTCTATGGATCGGAGCGTGAAATGTCAGATCCCTTAATTGAATAGGTAGGCTAGAAAATTTAGAAAGGGAAATGGATAGGTTAAAGTTAATATAGTAGGAATTAGTGAGGTTCGTTGGCAGGAGGAACAAGAGTTTTGGTCAGGCGAATACAGGGTTATGACTACAAAATCAAATAGGAGTAATGCAGGAGTCGGTTTAATAAAGAATAAAAAAAAATAGGAGTACAGGTAAGCTACTACAAACAGCATAGTGAACACATTATTGTGGCCAAGACAGACACGAAGCTCATACCTACTACAGTAGTACAAGTTTATATGCCAACTAGCTCTGCAGATGACAAAGAAATTGAAGAAATGTATGATGAAATAAAAGAAATTATTCAGATAGTGAAAGGGGACGAAAATTTAATAGTCACGGATGACTGGAATTCAGTAGTAGCAAAGGGGAGAGAAGAAAACACAGTAGGTGAATATGGATTGGGGGTAAGAAATGAAAGAGGAAGCAGCCAGGTAGAATTTTGCACAGAGCATAACTTAATTATAGCTAACACTTGGTTCAAGAATCATAAAAGGAGGTTGTACACGTGGAAGAATCCTGGAGATACTGACAGGTTTCAGATACATTATATAATGGTAAGAGAGAGATTTAGGAACCAGGTTTTAAATTGTAAGACATTTCCAGGGACAGATGTGGACTCCGACCACAATCTATTGGTTATGAACTGTAGGTTAAAACTGAATAAACTGCAAAAGGGTAGGAATTTAAGGAGATGGGACCTGGATAAACTGAAAGAACTAGAGGTTGTACAGAGTTTCGGGGAGAGCATAAGGGAATAATTGACAGGAATGGGGGAAAGAGATGCAGTAGAAGAAGTATGGGTAGCTTTGAGGGATGGAGTAGTGAAGGCAGCAGACAATCAAATAGGTAAAAAGATGAGGGCTAGTAGAAATCTTTGGGTAACAGAAGAAATATTGAATTTAATTAATGAAAGGAGAAAATATAAAAATGCAGTAAATCAAGCAGGCAAAAGGGAATACAAACATCTCAAAAATGAGATCGACAGGAAGTGCAAAACGGTTAAGCAGGGATGACTAGGGTACAAATTTAAGGATGTAGAGGCTTATCTCACTAGGCGTAAGATAGATACTGCCTACAGGAAAATTAAAGAGACGTTTGGAGAAAAGAGAACCACTTGTATCAATATCAAGGGCTCAGATGGAAACCCAGTTCTAAGCAAAGAAGGGAAAGCAGAAATGTGGAAGGATTATACAGAGAGTCTATACAAGGGCAATGTACTTGAGGACAATATTGTGGAAATGGAAGAGGATGTAGATGAAGATGAAATGGGAGATACAATATTGCGTGAACAGCAATGAAAAAAGGCCCTGGAAGTAGACAACATTCCATTAGAACTACTGACAGCCTTGAGAGAGCCAGTCCTGACAAAACTCTACCATCTGGTGAGCAAGATGTATGAGACAGGGGAAAAACCCTCAGACTTCAGGAAGAATATAATAATTCCAATCCCAAAGAAAGCAGGTGTTGACAGATGCAAAAATTACTGAACAATCAGATTAATAAGTCACGGATGCAAAATACTAATGCAAATTCTTTACGGACGAATGGAAAAACTGGTAGAAGCTGACCATGGGGAAGATCAGTTTGGATTCCATAGAAATATTGAAACACATGAGACAATAGTGACCCTATGACTTATCTTAGAAGCTAGATTAAGGAAAGGCAAACCTACATTTCTAGCATTTGTAGACTTACAGAAAGCTTTTGACAATGTTGACTGAAATACTCTCTTTTAAATTCTGAAGGTGGCAGGGTAAAATACAGGGAGCAAAAGGCTATTTACAGTTTGTACAGAAACCAGATGGCAGTTATAAGTGTCGAAGGGCATGAAAGGGAAGCAGTGGTTGGATAGGGAGTGAGACAGGGTTGTAACTGTCCCCGATGTTATTCAATCTGTATATTGAGCAAGCAGAGAAGGAAACAAAAGAAAAAATTGGAGTAGGTATTAAAATCCGTGGAGAAGAAATAAAAACTTCGTGGTTCGCCAATGACATTGTAATTCTGTCAGAGACAGCAAAGGACTTGGAATAGCATTCGAACGGAATGGACAGTGTCGTGAAAGGAGGATATAAGATGAACATCAACAAAAGCAAAACGAGGATAATGGAATGTAGTCGAATTAAGTCGGGTGATGTTGAGGGAATTAGATTAGGGAATGAGACACTTAAAGTAGTAAAGCAGTTTTGCTATTTTGGGAGCAGAATAACTGATGATGGTTGAAGTAGAGAGGATATCAAATGTAGACTGCAATGGCAAGGAAAGCATTTCTGAAAAAGAGAAATTTGTTATTATCGAGTATAGATTCAAGTGTCAGGAAGTCCTTTCTGAAAGTATTTTTATGGAGCATAGCCATGCATGGAAGTGAAACATGGACGATAACTAGTTTGGACAAGAAGAGGATAGAAGCTTTCAAAATGTGGTGCTACAGGGGAATGCTGAAGATTAGATGGGTGGATTATATAACTAATGAGGAGGTACTGAATAGAATTTGGGAGAAGAGAAGTTTGTGGCACAACGTGACTAGAAGAAGGGACCAATTGGTAGGACATGTACCCTGAGGCATCAAGGGGTCACAGATTTAGTACTGGAGGGCATCGTGGAGGGTAAAAATCGCAGAGGGAGACCAAGAGATGAATACACTAAGCAGATTCAGAACGATGTAGGTTGCAGTAAGTACTTGGAGATGAAGAAGCTTGCACAGGATAGAGTAGCATGGAGAGCTGCATTAAACCAGTCTCAGGACTGAAGACAACAACAACAACTAACTTTGATTTCAGTGGTTTAGGTTTTGCCAGTATATGGCTGGCAGTTAGTGTGATGTCCTGCTCTGTGTCATGCAAGAGATAATGAATGCACTACTCTATGCCACTACTAACATAAAAATTGGCAAACATCTTGAGGCTGGTGAAAAATTAAGGCTTTTACTAAATGCTGGCGCAGAGCCACTTTCCATTTCTGGGATGGAGATTTTAACAGCTATTGTATTTGCCTTATTATTTTCCACATCAGTACCTCTGTGAAGTGTGAAGTGTGCATAGACGTTGCCTTTCACATAGTAGCAGGCTATTGTGCTGTCCATGGGGGCAGGCTTTTGATGTTGAAAGTAAGAAACAATGCTTGTAGGAAGGTGAGAGCAACTGTTTCAAATGTGAGAGGACCCTCATGCCACCTGACCTCTTTCTGTCCCACAATGAGCCAGAGCCGCTATGAGCTGTGTAATTCGCCTTCTGCTCACACATCATTTTGGTCCTCTCTGATTCGAGGCAGAAGCTGCAATTGTGGCTTTATAAGTAGAAAATTGTGACAGCCTCAGCAGTCAGTAGTTTAACTCCTGATGACAATGGCAAAACAGCCATTGAAAGCTCATTAATTTTATTTTATTTGATGCTGTTAGAAAACCAAAAAGACATGGTGCCACAAAAGTCTTTGAGCATGCTTATGTTTCCACTGCAGTGAGGGGACGATTCACACTGTGAGACTACTGGAATAACTGTGAAAAAAGAAATCACATCTGCTGAGTTCTTTAGCATATTGCAATGCTGCTTGGATAAGGAGGTAATTCCTAACTTTGTTGTAGTTAAGCAACACATCCAAACTGCCTCAGTGGACAGGATTTTGGAAAGGACAAGCCATACCATTGAGAGACAGTGGACTGGCAGGCAAAGGTATGAGCTTGATCCATGTACCAGAAAGCTGTTTGATTGTCATCAATTTCTATCATCAGCTATGCAGCCATTCAATTGGGAGTGGGTTGACATCGCGACAGCAGCTCAACAGTGCATCAATTTGTGCAAGACAGCAAGAAAACATCCAAGAAAGTTTGACCACGTAACTCACAGAGGAAATGACATGAAGAATAATAAGTTTCACAGAATAGTTGTTAATCTCTGCAATCCAGAACTAGTCGACAACTCTGTGGCAGCTCTGGGTAAAGGCCTTAATTTTTCACCAGTCACACATTATCTGTCAGTTTTCGATATTGTTAGTGGAAATGAACGGTGCATCTGGCATCTGTTGCATGGCACAGCGGAGGATGTCTCACTAGTTGCCAGCCCTATACTGGTTTAAGCTAGCCCACCAAAAACCAGTGTTAACTTAGAAGATTGTCGTGACTTGTCCTTATTGCGTGAGAATGATGACTTGGTTGTCTTGGTAGCAAACAGAGGAAATGCCAGTGTGTTTCTGAACACTGAACCTGAAGGTGCTATATTTATTAGAAGATGATACGTACCGGAAACTTAGACACAATCTACACATGCCTTAATCATGAATACAGGGAAGTTATTAAAGGACTATGGAATACCAGACTAACTGGTGAAGAAATTAATGCCTTGTGCTGTGAGACCTCCCTGGGCCTATGGATTGCCGAAGATACATAAGGGAAAGGTCCCTCTTAGCCACATTTTTAGTGCAATTAGTTTCGCCCCTATAGACTGACAAAACATCTTACAGGAATATAAGCAAAAAAACTAGAACTTTGTGAACACCATGTTCTCAACTACCAGACATTTGTTGAAACACACAAGAAAATGAAAACAGAACTAAATGACATAATGGTTGGTCTGGACATTGTGTCACTTTCTACGAGGGTTCCAGTACAAGACATGCTGGATCTTTCAGCTCAACTGTTTCCATTTGGAATCCTCAAGTTGTTGTGTTACGTTCTTACAACAACACTTCTTATACCATGATGAATATTATGAAATAATGTAAGGCACAGTGATGGAGTCACCACTGCCCCTTGCAGTCGCAAATTTCTTCATGGAGCACTTAGGGGAGCAGGCTCCAAACTCTACAGTGTTGTGTCCATCTTGCTTCCTTAGGTATGCTTACGATACCTTCCTGATATGGCACTACGGTGAAAATACATGGCAGCCGTTAACGGATAAAGCAAACGGTGTCCATCCCAACATTAAATTTGCCATCGAGATGGAGCAGGATGGCAAGCTACCATTCTTGGATGTTTTCGTTAGGCAGAAGGCAGGAGATTGGCTCAGTCATTCAGTGTACAGGAAACCAATGCAAACTGATCAACATTTAAACACTGATAATTTTCACCATCTTGTACACCAGAAAATGGTCCTGAAAACGTTAATACACACAGCAAAATTTATTTCCGATGATAACCACCTACAGTCTGATTTGTGGTACTTGAGGCACATGTTCAGAGAGGATGGTTATAGCAAGAGAGACACTGCAAATGCTTTCAGATGTCACCAAAGATGGACGCCTTGTGAACTGGCAGAAGAAGCCAAGCCAGTGGCTTTCCTTACATACTTGGGCAAATGAGCAGCAAGTTACTGCAGGGTCATGGATTGAGACCAGTGCTTTGGCCCATCCCTAAAATACAACATCTGCTGTGCCTTGTTAAAGAGAACATAGCTCTTCATGTGCCTGGTGTACATGGTGACCCTTGTGAGTGCGGCAGGATCTTTGTAGGTCAAACAATTGGCACAGTTGTAGGGTGTTGTACTGAGCACAAGAGACATATTAAATAGAGGGAGTTGGACAAGTCAGCCATATCTGAGCACTGCCTGGAAAATTGACACAAAATACAGTATGATAACATGAAAGTTTTGGCTCATGTGTCAACATACTTGGATTCCATTATAACGTGGGTGACTGAGATCAGATTTAACAACAACAATTTCAACACAGACCAGGGGTACACTGACTAGGGCATGGGGAGAGGCTTTCAGTGTCAAAAGTAAGCTACAGTGGATGACTAACACTTACAGGTAAGTTGGGAACAGCAGTTTCAAATGTGACACTGGCCCCTCGTGCCACCTGACATCATTTGGTCCCAAATCTGGCTGGAGCTGCTATGAGCTATCCAACTCACCTTCAGTGCATGTGTCATTTCTGCCCTCTCTGATTAGTGCCAGTTACTGTAATCATGGCTATATAATTGGAAAAATGTGCCATGCCCAGCTGTCAATAGTTTTACTCCTCACAGAGATAATAACTGAACACTAGTAAATTTTTGTTTTAGTTGACTCAGCTTGAAAACCGAGAATATTTTATTCATAGGTTTGTTCAACATATTTTCCTCTGAGCAACAACAAACAGACTCTAGCTGTGACAGTGTCCTCAAGATCATGTTGTGAAGTGGCTCTGAGCCTGAGTGGGCTAAGCAGCTGCCACCAGCCATCACATACTATGATGGCAGAGTGCGCTCGTGATACCAAGCCACTCGAGGTGTGGCGCAGCTGGCATACATCACCAGGTCTACCAGATCCTGTACGACCGCAGTCAGCATTCGACAGAAACTTGCAGTTCCATGCCACCTATGATATGCTGTCGAGTAGTATCAATACTTGATACAAGAAATGCTACAACAGAACCAAGACTGTCTTCAGATGAATCTGATTCTCAGTATGCAGAGCTCATAGTTGACAATATGTCTCCTGGAAGCACACAGTTCACACTGATCTCATTTAATGTCAGTTATGACAAGAAGTCCAAATTTTACAGCAGGGGTACAGATTAGTAGTCTTCGATAACTCTCCCTTAAATGTCATAGTGCTTCACTTTACACACTGTAGTGTATGTTGTTATTACCTCCCCTCCCTCTTTCTCAGTTATAAAATTCAGCATGCTGCCACCCTGAAATGGATTTTAGTTTCCTCTGCTATCTGATAATATATTTATGTTTGCAATTCTTATGGTATTGATCTTTTTTGCTGTGAGCATTATAGTGTTGTTGTCTAATATGACTGTGTTTTTATTTTTCGCTCTCTTACCTCCTCTCTACCCCTTTCCCACACTTGCTATGGTTATTCAAGGAGATGACAGCAGAAGGGATGGATGAGCAAGCACGGCCAAAAAATGTATGGCAGAATGGAATAGAAGAAACATCTCCTTGGGCGAGAGTGGTTGGAACCATTTCTACAGACAGAGAGATGGAAATCCTTTGTGTCCTCTACATGGTGAATATAGCTGGACTGCATTAAGAAAGTGTTTCAGTGATAGCCTTCTGTTATTGTTATGATGATGTGCAGTTTTATGCATCATATGTCAGTGATATTGTTGTATCAAGGGATGTCTTGGATGAGTTTGTATGCTGAGTTTATTCTTAGGTTTTCCTGAGTAGGAATGTCAAGTAAATTATTCATTGTTTCTTTATTAATATATAACTGTTCTTATGATAAGGAACCTGTGCAGTAATCTCTCATTTTCAATCATTATTTAGCAAGCCATTTTTGTGTTGCAGATGTATTGTGAAGTAAATCTAAATTTGATGTTCACAGTAAACATTTATTTTGGATGACTACTGATAAACTGATATGTGTGGCAAATTAGTGAGTTGGTGTTTGCACATTTATTCTGTTATGATGTGTCAGTACACCCTGGGTTTTTAATTCACCAATGCATCTTCCAGTGATTTGTTCTATTACTTGCCACGTTTATTGCAGTTCCATTTTATTTCTATGATGAATAGTTTTGTGCAATTTGAAGCAATAATTAGCAATTCAGTCTATCTCTCACATTTGCAAATGTCGAATAAACTCATTTTCTGGTTAGACTCTCTACTGTTAATGTGTTAGCTATCAGGTAATGTCAATGGTTTGGTAGGTTGCAGTAAGTGTCACATACCTTCCATTAAAGTTCCTTCATGAATGTCCACCTATGTCTATTTCTTTGTAGGATGATTTTTGTTTGCAAGTAAAGAAACAAGCTCAGATACCAACTCTGTGTACAGATGAGGTATTATTTTATTTATTTAATCGTGTCCAAGCCATAGACAACCCACATATTACATATACATACAAATACAAATACAATACACATATGTATAACTAAAACAAACCCAAAATTGGAAGTCACATTACAATGTAAAGACATAGTATGTATATAAGCGTGCTATATCGTACAACTACATATATCTGCACTACAGACGTGATCAGTGGGTTGCTGTATCATTGGTTCCCATGCCAAATCCACAATACAGGCCAGATAGTATGTCAACATGTGAGTCAAGCAAAACCCACCCGTCAGTTTACGAGTTACATTCTGCTAGACTCCCCATGAAGGAGCAGCACCATCGTCTTCTCCAAACTACTTGCATTGCCACAAGTGATGCTACATGTAGGGCACTACTTGCTTTGCCAGTCAAGTGTCTTCCAGTTTGCCAAAACTGTGCCCAAGTGACCTCCTGGCCGCAGAGCTGCCAAATCCAAGTGCAACACCAACCATGTAGGATCACCAAGCACCACAGTGAGCAGCCAGCAGTCACAACCAGAGCCATCACCTCCACTAACCGAAGCCTCAGCAAACACTGTGCTCCTGGGAGGTTATACACTGTTTGACTTAATTTGCTGTCACTGCTAGACATCTGACCTGACTTAGAATGAGCCAAGTGTTGTCTATCTCCACAAGTGAACTACAGTCAAGATACTGTAAAAAGATCCCTGACAGTTCAAGTGAGCTGGGTGCAGCAGTTCTGCATGCCTACCACAATCAGTCACATTTTGCAGTTGTGTAAACATCTCTTTGGCAAAGCCTTAGTGTTGCTGGAACTGTATAGAAAGCTATTGTTTTGCAGCTGAGCATTGGTAACAGTATTGTCAGCTGTCATGGACCAGATTATGCTGACATAACTGTAAAGTAAACTAAACTATTTTATGACTCCTATCTATCTATCTATATATATATATATATATATATATATATATATATATATATATATATATATATATATATATATATATATATATATATATATATATATATATAATGCAAAAAAAAACTATGCACCGTGAATGAATTACCTGAATGGGGTGGAAACTGGTAGACGTGATGTGCATTTGAAGAGGGATAATGGATTACAGTTTCAGAAAAATTGAATGATTCAGTCAAGAGAAAGAGCATATCAGTCTACCTCTCCTCCATATATAAGCTGTAATTTGGTGTGTCATTTATTGACAAAGCTGTTGGATGCCCTCCTAAGGGATATCATGCCATATTATTTGCAGTTAGCAGATTAGATTGTCAATATGCTGAACTGGTTAGAGGGCCCTGCCAACGATGCTCCAAAAGTCCTCAATTGGGTAGAGATCCAGCGACCTTGCCGGCTAAGGTGGGTATGACAAGCATGAAGACAAGAGTGCGGAAGGGCATTATCTTGCCAAAATATAACCCCAGGATGGCTTGGCATGATGGGTAATGCAATGGGGCATAGAATGTTGACGACATACTGTAAGGGTACCTCAGATCACAACCAAAGGAATCATGCTATGAAATGAAATGGCACTGCAGACCATCACTTCTGGTTGTCACATCATACAGTGGGACACCTCCACTAACCATGCATCTCCAGACACCTCTTCACTGGTCATTGGGACCTGGAAGATATTGACTGGAATAGAATTGTCTTCAGTGATGAGACCTGCTTTGAATTGAGCCTTGATGACTAGCAAAGAGGTGCCTGGACACACACTGAATAGCAGTGGAATACCAGCCTGCCTGTTGCCTGCCATATGGCCTAACATCCGAGGGTGGTGGTTCATAGAAGGAACCAGTTGGTTGTAATTTGTGGCGCCCTTACAGAACAGTATTACATAGATGGTACTCTACGCCCCATTGTCTTGCCCTTCATGGCAAGCCATCGTCGACTTACTTATCACCAGGATAATACCCATCTGCACATGGTGTGTGTTTCTACTGCTTGTTGTCATGTTTACCGAATCCTACCTTGGGCAACCAGGTACCCAGATGTCTCCTCAGCTGATAATGTTTGGAGTATTGTGGGCAGGACCCTCCAATGAGTTTGGAATTTTGATGATGTAAGTTGACAGGTCGATGAAATCCAATACAGTATCCCTCAGAAGGACACCCAGCAGCTCACTCAATCGATGCCAATCCAAATTACAGCTTGCATAAGACCAGTAGTGGACCAACATGTTACTGATTTGCTCAATTTGTAGAGTACTTTCTCTTGAATATATTGTCACATAGAAGAAGGTGGAAGTAGTTGAATGATGAAAACTAACTTCACTTAATGAAGGTTTATTCAGCACTTGCACATGCAACAGAGTGGAGCAAACTGCCTCTAGCCAGAACACATACAGTATATATACAGCTACGGAACATTCCAGTACAATGATTCTTGACATTTGTGAATACTTCTTGAATGTACTCAAACCTAGAAATTAAAAGTGTACCCTCCATGCAACACTTTAGTATCATAATCACTACACCATGGCGCTACTCATCTCTTCATCACCTTTCCGCTTGTTGCCTGATGCTGGAGCTTCAAATTTACCCTGGGTTGCAGGATCCTTGTTGGGCTTCATTCAAAGGACGTGGACCGTATCTCTGATATTTTTTCTTTTTGTGTCGGGGTTGAGATCATCAACTTCATAAGTAACATCAGACAACTGTCCTACAACCTTATAAGGTACAAAGTGGGGCCTGAGGAGCATCTCAGAGAGACGAATCTTCTGAATAGGAGTGATGATCCAGAGGAGGTTACCAGGCTGGTAGACAACAGGGTTGTAGCTCGCATCATACCTTTTGCGATCATTTTCTGGAGCTTGCTCAATGCGGAGGCAAGCTAACAGCTGAGCCTCCTCAGCTCTGGTTATCACCTGGCTGATGTAGTCATTGTCCTCATCATCAGGATGTAATGGAAGAACAGTGTCCATGGTTGTAGTTGCCTCACACCCATGCACCAGGAAAAAAAGCGTAAATCCTGTAGTGTCTTGTTTGGTGGTGTTGTAGGTAAACATCACGAAAGGCAGCACCTCATTCCAATTGCTCAGCTCAACATTGATGACCATTGATACCATGTTAGCCAAGGTCTTATTAAGGCGTTCAGTAAGCCAGTTAGTTTGTGGATGGTAAGCAGTCATCATGTGACGAGTAATGTAGCATCAACAGTTTATCTATGTCACAAGATTCGATTGAAAAACTTTCACTCTATCTGAAATTAATGATCTTGGGGCAATGTATTCCACAATGAATTTGGCTATCTCAAATCTTCGGCTGTTTTCACAGCTTTTGTAATGGTACAGCACGTCAGACAATCAGTGCAAACAATAATCCATCTATTGCCACTAGCAGATGTCGGAAATCATCTGAGGAGGTCAATTCCATCACTCTGGAAAGGCGTTTCAGCTGGTGGAATTGGTATGAGATGGCTAGGTGGTTTCTGAGGAACTGCCTTTCACCTCTGGCACTCTCAACAGTGCGGCACATAGTGATGGACACTCCTACATAAACCTGGCCAGAAAAATCTCTTGCGGATTCTGTCGTATGTCTTAATAAATCCTAAGTGTCCAACTTCAGGTGTGTCATGGAATTTCTGTAGAACATCTAAGCGCTTGTGTTTAGAAATCACTGGTAGCCACACCTTTCCAAAGGGATCAAAGTTTTTCTTGCAAAGTAATCCATTAACTACCTTAAATTGCCTGTCCACATCCTGTGACAGATTTAAGGCAAGCATAATTTGAGATATCTTGGCGTCCTTACTCTGTGATCTTCATCAAGGTCTTGATGGTGTTGCACAGGGTTTCTTGAGAGACAGTGGCATCTTGGTGTTCTCTCCCACCTGTGTACACTATGGTAATGTCATGCTCTTGAAGATGTGGTGCCCACCTGGCGAGTCATCATGTTGGCTCCATAAGACCTGTCAGCCATCAAAGTGAATGATGTAACAACTGTGAATAGGCAGGCTTCCACAGAGATACTGTCAAAATATGCACATGGCCCAGATAACAGCAAAACATTCTCTTTCTGTAGCTGAGTAGTTTCTCTCAGTTTTTTAAGTATCCTAGAAGCATAGGCTATAACCTTCTCTTTTCCATCCGAAATTCGGACCAGATCAGCACCGATCCCATACCCACTGGCACCTATGTGTATTTCTGTAGGTGCTCTCTCATCATACAGACCAAGTACAGGGTCAGTTGTCAAAGCTTTTCACAGCACATCAAAAGAATCCTGTTGAGCACCAACCTAGATAAATTTAGCATCAGCTTTGGACAACTCTGGGAGAGGCCTGGCTTTGCTAAAACGACAGTAATAAGAACATAATCTGAGGAAGCTCCTCACATCTCTAATACTTTTAGGATTAGGAAATTCCGTTATAGGTCTCACCTTTTCTGGGTCTGGCCACACACCTTTATTTGACACAAAGTGTCCAAGTATTTTGATTTCTTTTGCTCCAAAGAGACACTTTCTTTGATTAAGTTTCAGTCCATCTTGTTTGAGATACTTAAGAATGGCCCTCAGTCTTTTTATATGTCATTAAATGTCTCTGAGAGCTTTATAATGTCATCTAAATAACAAAGACACATTGTCCACTTCAGGTGACATAGAAGATTATCCATCATCTGTTCGAAAGTTGATGGTGCATTACACAAATCAAATGGCATTTCCTTAAGCCCTTACAGGCCCTCAGGGGCGATGAATGCAGTTTTCTCATGATCAGCCTCATGTACCTTGATTTGGCAGTATCACGAGTACATGTCCATGGTTGAGAAAAACTTAGCCCGCTCCAGATAATCTGGTGTATCGTCAATTTGTGGATGAGGGTAAATGTTCTTTTTAGTTATGTTATTAAGCTTCCTGTAATCAACACAAAAGGGCCAACTGCCATCCTTCTTCCTGACGAGGACAACTGGTGATGACCATTGCCTCTACGAAGGCTGACTGATGTCATTCTTCATCATTTTCTCTACCTCATCACGAATTATTCAACATTCCATTGCTGACACATGGTATGCTCTCTGGCTGATTGGTTGATGGTCTCCAGTGCTAATCTGGTGCTTCACCATTGATTTGTCTAATTTCCTCTTCACCTGTGGATTGAAGCATTCAGAGAACTCTTGAAGAATGGCTGGTAGCTTCTTCTGTTGTTCCTTAGTGAGATCTGTTGAAAGTTGAGCTACAAGATCTTGTCTTGTAGTGGTAGTGCTAATTTCGCCCACAGACTCAGCATGGAAGGTTTCTATGACACTCAGCTGTTCTTCAATTAACGGCTCAGCCTTCGCTACACACATGCATTTTGGAAGGATCTGCAGTTCTCGGTGACAGTTAACTATCAACAATTCACTGAAACTGTTCTTAAACAAGATGACAAGTGCTGGGATGACCAAGTTATTCTTCAGTGGTATGCTTCTCTTACATTCCACTACAAGGGGGATTAAATTAATTATCATTTGTTATGGAGAAGCTGCATAGTTATCAATGCTATCTGTTCTTTTGAGAACAGTTACTATCTCATACATAGTTAAAGGCTACCCAGCCATTGACCTTCGTCTGTGCAAATGCGCACAGGTTGCCTGAACTCTTAAGGGAATCGTCACCTTAGTTGGCATGAGTAATGAGTGGATGGGAAAATATGAGCAAATATCTATCATGCACATTATGTATGTAGATTGTGAACAGTTGGGAATGTGGGTCTCACGGGAGTCGTGCAAGGGATAAGTCCCTGCAGTCACGCTATTCATCTGTGTCCTCGGTGGCTCAGATGGATAGAGCATCTGCCATGTAAGCAGGAGATCCTGGGTTTGAGTCCCAGTTGGGGTACACATTTTCAGCTGTCCCCATGAGGTATATCATCAACACCTGTCGGCAGCTGAGGGATTCAATAAATTATCATTTATTCTGGAGAAGCTGCACAGTCATCAATGGTATCTGTTCTTACGAGGACAATTACTGTCTTCATACATAAGGCAGTGGATAGAGAGATGCTATATTAAATGTGTTTGGCTGTGAAGAGAGTGATGCACGGTGCATTCAATGACTATCACAGCAGAATTCTGTCAAGTGATCTTTCACAGAACCTAAAGAAATTCTGGCCGTATGTAAATGCTGTTAGTGGCATCAATGTTAGTGTCCAGTCCCTAGTGAACGAAACAGGAACTGAAAATGAAGGTAGCAGAGCAAAAGCTGAAATGCTTAACTCCATTTTCAAATTATTTTTTTTAAATTTTTATTTATTTATTTTTTTAATTGAACAAATCTCCAGGCCCCAATAAAATCCCTGACATAGTTTATACTGAACATTCTGCTACTTATGCCCACCTCCCTCCTTTGTTGGGTTGGGGGGGAGGGGGGGGGGGGGGGGCATCATATAGCAGAGGCCAAAAGTTGGCACTGCCAGCACAGTTAAGTCAGACTGTGAGCTTATAGCATTGGCCACATTGAGCAATATTTGCAAGCAAATGTGGCAGCCTTCATGAAAATATAATACAGGATCCCAACAATAGGAACAACATGTTTGGCGTCTGGGTTATATCAAAAGTATTTTCCTTGCCCTTTGTGCCCAACATGAGTGAATCCAGCAGTATTAAGGAGCAGAGGTTCCAGATGTGTCCCTGCTGCTGCAACTTCACTGAACGGTCATGCATATAATACATACTCACACAGACACAAGGCAGAACATGTTCATGCTTTGTTTGTGCAGTGATGGTTTAGTTACTTCAGTGCTCATTAGTATGGTGGGATATGATGTGATTTCAGTGGCTATCCAAGTGAAGGATTGTGTAGTGCAAAGAATGGTTACTTGTGTGAAGCAATATGTTGTGACCTCAGTTGTCACATGAGTGGCAGATTTTGTAGTGCACTAGTACTTGCTTGTATGACAGGATGTGTCAGTTAATGCAGTGATCACCTGAGAGATGGATAGTTTGCCTCATTTTTCAGTGGTTGCTCTTGCATCAGGCATTCTATTTTGACTAAGTGGTTGCCTCTGGAATGATTATTTTGTGACATTGTGATCATTTCTGTGAATAGTTTCTTGAACAAACATTGCTGTCAGTAACTTGTAACTTGGTGAGCAATTATGTCTTTCATGTGTCAGTACATGCCTGTTGTATGTTCTACATTAATTATCCCAATACAATGTACTTTCAGCCATCTGAAATTTAAGAGATCTGTCTCTGCTGCTCCCTGTTAGCAAGCTAAGATCTCAACTACTTATATATGATCCCCCCCCCCCTTATTTCCAGTGCTTCAGTTATACCTAGAAGTATTTCATGATCATCTGTGTCAGATGCTTTGGTGAGATATAGGAAAATACCTCTTACATTTTAGCCGGACGCAGTGGTCTAGCGGTTCTAGGTGCGCAGTCCGGAACCGCGTGACTGCTACAGTCACAGGTTCGAATCCTGCCTCGGCATGGATGTGTGTGGTGTCCTTAGGTTAGTTAGGTTTAATTAGTTCTAAGTTCTAGGCGACTGATGACCTCAGATGTTAAGTCGCATAGTGCTCAGAGCCATTTTTGAACCTCTTACATTTTATTCTTTATCTGGGGCTTCTAAAACTACTTTGACAAACTTTCCTATAGTAGCTCCTTTTTCCTGTCAGATCTGAAACCAAACTTTTCCTTTTACAGATGTTGATGTTTCTTTCAATAATCCGTATGTCTATTTTTCATAATAGTTTCTATCATTTTTGAAAATGAAGACAAAAGTGTTGAATCTAGGTTGTAGTTATCTGTATTTTCTTTATCGCCTTTTTTGTAGATAGGAAGAGCTTTTGCTTGATTTAGGTAATAGAGAAGCAACTGGATGTGAGTGACTCATTTATAATAACTGTTAGAGGTGCTTCTACACTGCTAATACAGTCTCTTGATAGACACACTGGAATCTCATCTAGATCTGTAGACATTTTACTCTTAAATTTATGCACAGTCTCAACGATTTCCTCTCCCATTTCAGTAGAAGCAGTATTACGTGAGGCACATAGTTATTTGTAGCTGTTTATTGTATTTTTAGTAGCTTGTCTTGCAGTATGATTGCTACATTGCTAAAGTAACTGTCCATAAAGGCTTATTTATTATATCTCCATTATTTCTGATTTTTTATTTGTCTTTTTTTGTCTTTATGCTACCAGTTTCCTGTTTTACAATACTCATTATTGCTTTGCTTTTATTGTTGAACTTTTGTGTGGTGTTATCATTTTTAATTCTTTTTCCATCCAGCAGAAGTTTCCTATAAATGATTTTGTATTTGATAAAAAGTGTATGAGTGCCGAGTCACTCTCATTATCTTTGCTAGAGCTGAGATTATTAGGACAATGCCACCATCATTTGATGCCATGGCTCTGGGGTGAAGAAACGTATTTGTTCTCAACTGTTAATTATCTTGCAAGATAGACAAAAAGTCTACCTCCTTTCTAATATTATGCAAAATGAGTTGTAATCATTCTAAACTGTCTGGACACTGGTAATATTACTCACAATAGCACTAGTGAGTATATACGATCATTTTGTATTTTTTCAAAAATAAAGCTCAGAGTGAGATCATTATTTTAGAAACTTTTAATTATCATTATCTTCACCCATATTCATAAGTATATGAAGTTTGCAGGTGAGAAGGATAACTGGAAAGTGGATCAGCAACAAGAACTTACCCTTTGTATTGAGCTGTGTTTGGTGAAATTTTGATTTAACTTGTTAGAACATGGTACGATGTTTGTGGCCATTAGTCAATCATACTGCCACAAGTTGCACAACGTGTAGCCTGCCCACCCAATCCATAATTTTGTAGAACTCTGGTTTATGTAAGATTGAAGTTTTTACGTTTTGTTTAAGTAATGTACAGCTGGAGTGCTGCCAACATTTTACCTAGCATATAATGTAAGCTCATAAAGATTCCAATATTACTAAAGAAGCAGGTGAATATTATAATCAAAATTATCATCATCATAAATAATAATCATGTTAAAATCTACATCTTTTAAAATGCATAAACTAAATTCTAATGGAATCCTTTTAAAAATATGTATAAGATAGGTCCCTGAGGAGTCAGGACCTTGAATTACATTACTGCACTGTATTGTTAATTTTTTATTTTATATTTTGTTGCAATTTTCTGGATGGAGATCAGATGCAGTTGATGACAAGTCCAGGTCCAATACAGAGATACCCCACAATTTAGCAGCAAATAAGGTCAGAGCACATAACTCTTGCTTTCTTGATTAGATTGAACCTCTACCAAGCTTTAGAGAACTAGGCAATCTTTCAGAGTAAATAGCTGCTAAAAATTTTCATCAATCTTTCTAGTAGTACCAGGATTTTTATTTGCTTTCAAAATAGTATTCTTCATAATTTAGATTAAAGGAAACAATATTTATCTTCTATTTTTAACACGGATTATTTTTCTAGTGTCCTTTGTCTGTGTGATGGTATTTCGTGTGTATATGGGTTAGGCAGGTGTTACACTGCCATATTTCCTTGTCAAAGTTGACATGACAAAGAAATTTGATGGCATAATAAGGAACTTTGTCAAATCTTGAATGTCATGAAATAAATATGATCAAATCTAGTGCCTCGCCATAGTGAAAAGCTATATATTACCATATATGCCCTAAGAAAACTGACATCTTTTTGTAACATTACCACTCTGAGGCAAATACATTTTGCACTATTTGAGTCCCATCAAAGCTATGGCATAGAGGTATGGGGATCCAGCAGTTAAGGTAATACGAAAAGTGTACTTAGAATTATGGGAAAGAAATGTGCCAGGGAGTCCTGCAGAAATTTGTTTAAGGAATTTAAAATACTAACAGTTCATAGCCTGTATGTACTTAAGATAATCATTACGGCAGTGAACAGTAACAAAACATATAATAAAGAAATACACGGTCACAGCACCAGAGGTAGAGAGAGACTGCACAACATCTCTCATAGAACAACATTTTATGAGACAAGTCCTCACTATGTAGGCATAAAACTATTGAATTGCTTCCATCCTATTATCTCCAAATTTCCCATTACAGAACTAAAAAAGAAATTAAAATTATGGCTCCTAAACAATCATGTATATTGAATAGATAAGTTTTTAGATTTAGTACACTCTTGTGATGGAAGACCATCTATCTAAAAATATATGAATCTCCAATCTTAGACTGTGTCAAAAACTGTAAATATTTGATCTCAGATCTGAATACTGTGTCACAACCTGTAAATTCTGTAATCTATGTATTACAATAGCAAATTGTTTTTATGTATAGTCAATATGTGTAACATTTGTGTAAATTTAGAAGAAGTTGTCTAGATAATAATGGCAGGCAATAATATGTAATGCTAGTAAATAAGGCTCTGACTTATTCAGAAGACTAGAAAAAAAAGTTTTTTTGTAATCAGTTGATGTTGGATCGAAATAAATAAATAAAAATAAGGAAATAAGTAAATAGATTTGATGATAAAAAGTCACTGATTTCTGTTCAAGACAATGTAAAATGTAATCGCTTGTAGTGCTGGAATTGTTACAGCCATTTGATGTCTATTTTGTTTTGTACTTTTTATAGATGTTGTAGTTGTTGGAACACTAATTCAATTAATAAAATAATTCAAAAATAGAAGTAGTTCTTATTGCCCATATAATGTATTAAACATTGATTTACCTTCACATATTCCTTCTTCATAGTTTTATAAGCCTCTTCACAAATTTCTGGAATTATTTTGGTTAATGCGCAATGCGATATTCAGGTGCTGTATTGTAAACTAGAGTAGCTCTCTTCTGTTTCAAGAAAATCCAGTATCACATTTTGCCTGTCTTCTGCAGTTATAGCATTTCACAAGACTGTATTCTGTTTTGTAACACTAAGCAAATACTGAAATATGCTCTCATCCATTCATAGGTAATTCATATATAAGACTTGAAGTTCTCCAATTGCAGCTCTCATAACAAATTTTGGTGTGTGCTTTCAATATCTCGATGTAATAGCTATGGCTTCATCCAAGTATGTTTCCTTTACTGAATTAACAGAGAAACAGGAAGCCACATCAAAGGAATTAGAAAAGGAGATAATTGAATTGCAAAAACCTCAAGAGCTGATTTCCTGGATCTATGGAGTAGCTACCAACAGAAATGAACAAGATCCATGATTGGCTGTAATCCCTAGGTGACATGGTAGACAAACTTTTAGACTGAGTGATGGATTTGCCTTTAGATAAAAGAAAATTGTATAAGAATAGTTAACCATGCACAAGTGGCAGGAGCAGGCGTAGATGCTTGGGCAAATTCTAAGGAAGATAAAATCTCACAATCTGTGAATGAGCAAATCCATACTGCTGTTAGTAATCTGATGACAAAGTGCCCTCCAACAGTGGGCTAAGGAAGGAATTACTCATGATCTAGGAACAAACACAATGAAATTTTTTTCAGTGGAGAAATAAAATAGGTGCATCAGTCAGAAACATGAAAAACAGTTAATAGATGTCTGAGGGACAGTGCAGGATCAGACTATAACAGTCTGAATGTGTGTCAGCCCGTTAAATGTATTTCACCTTCTGCACATGGCGCACTGCTGGTGACAACACTACACACAACAGAAACGATAGAAGGAAAGACGCTTAAGCATAGAAATTTTCAAATATATTCATCAGATAAGAGACGTTATATCCTGTGCCATTCACTTTACAAGTGTGTTGCCCCTGTCATCAACCAGGCCACAAAATATAATTTGCGTAAACAAATGTATACATGTGACAGGCCCATATGAGTAACTGAAATCAATGATTCATGTGAAACATACCCCAAGGTGACAAAAGTCATGGGATAGTGATATGCACAAATACAGATGGTGGTAGCATCATGTACATGTGGTATAAAAGTGCAGTGCATTGGCAGAGCAGTCATTTGTACTCAGCTCCATGATGTGAAAATGTGTCCAACATGATTATGGCCCGTAATGAAAATTAATAGACATTGAACATGGAGTGATAGTTCTATGTCCCATGGCATACATGGGACATTCCATTTCTGAAATCATTAGGGCATTTAATATTCTGAGATCCTCAGTGTCAAGAGTGCCTTTGCAAAAAGCTCGACATTACCTGTTGGGCTTGTGACCCTATTAGTCTAGTGGGACACTGTTTGCTGATCATATGAGCTCCAATTTCAGTTGGGGAGAGCTGATGGCAGATTTCAGGTGCGGCACATACCTCACAAGGTCATGGACCGAAGCTGTCAACAAGGCACTGTGCAAGGTGGCGATGGTTCCATATTGGTGGTATCTGTGTTTATTTGGAACGGACTTGGTTTAACTCCAGCTGAGCTGATCATTGACTTGAAATCATTATCTTCAACTACTTGGAGACCATTTGCAGCCAGCCATTGACTCTAGGTCCCCAGACAACAATATAAATTTTATGGACAACAACGCACCATGTCACTGGGCCACAGTTGTTCACATTTCATTTTAAGAACATTTTGGACAATTTGAGTGAATGCTATGGCCACCCAGATTGACCACTATGAATTCCACTAAACATTTATGGGACGGAATCAAGAGGTCAGTTCATGCACAACATCCTGCACTGGCACCACTTTCACATTTATGGATGGCTATAGAGGCATTATGGCTCATTATTTCTGCAGGGGATTTCCAATGGGTTGTTGGGCCCATGTCATATTGAGTTTGTGGACTACATCAGGCAAATGGGGGTCAGACACTTTGGCACCTCAGTGTGCAAGGATTTTGAAAAGGGTTTTCTTGTCAAATTCTCATCCATTAATATTACAGAAGAAGGTTTATACTCAGAGCTTTTCTCTTTTCAAAATGGGAGGTTGTGCTGATATTTCAAATAATAACATAATAAGGCATGCTACCTTTTTGGGTAGAAATATTTCAACGGTCTTGAAGCAAACAGTGCCTGCTGAAATTAGAGAGAAACTTATCCAGAGGTTGTAGTCCAATCTGGAAGAATTTAAGGGTGTATTGGGTTTGATGGACATAATTGAAGGAGGCATTTAAGTTGCAACCAGGACCCAGAGGTTATTATTCACAGAGTCCTAGTACAAACAATGGTTGTGTCGGAGCACTACCACATGAACTGTATGTGGGAATCCCCAACCAAATAACAAACTGAACAGTTATCAAAATCACAACAAATGAAATGGTAGTGGGAATTATTACATATTAACTGAATCAAACAAAGGTGCTATGAAATGAGATATGTCCTGGCCATGCAGCTAGTAATTACATTGGAGTAACAGACATCTGCAAACACCAGTGAATTATTACTGGAGATCTCAGTCACCAGTGATTACCAAAGTCATTGGTGATGTCAGTCACTCTACTGGACAATATCTGGTAAACTGTCTCCAACAACATGAAACCCTGGAGAGTTGATCAGGAGATAAGGGAGGGCCTGCAATAGAGGTGCAAAATTCTTTCATTATACTAATGGAACCGACATGAGGAAGGAGCTCTGCTCTGATTGATTCAATGTAACCAGGAATAACTGTTGTTACTACAGTCTGCAATTTGGACCAGTATTGAGGATGTTCCAGCAACTATTGTTCTAGACTCAGGAGCCTTTGTCAGTGTGATTTCAAGCAGTTCTTTCAATAAAGTATCCACAAAACCAAGTTGTGTGGCATTCCTGTACAGAACAGCAAGATAATTGCACATGATCTGCTAATGTTTGAATGATGGACAACTTACTAAAACTAGAAAATGTAGCAGAGCCATGAACCATTCTTGTAGCTGAAGACTTGATTGTTGATTATATTCTGAGCCTTGTGTTCATCCATGAGGACACAAAATTGACTTCTCTATAGGCAATGTCTCCTCTCTGACTCATAGTGAAAGAGCTAAAGTTGAGCTGCTGTGGAGGGACGGTAGTGCCAAGTTTTCCAGATTAAAGTTATTGTAAAGGAACATTGCAGTACAAGAGTATTTTTGAGCCTATTGAACAAATAACTTGGAAGTCACATCGCTAGTATAAAAAAAAATAAAGAAAAAAAATAAAAAAATAAAATTAGAAGTGCCAGTAAACCCAACCAGCACGCAAAGACAGTAGAAGTTAGATCTTTTGAATCAATATGGGGAGATATGTGAACAAAAACCTGGTATAATCCAAGGAAATATGTCATCTTAATGAACTTACACCCACAGCCTTGTACAGTAGTTTCTGTCTTATCGCTCAGGCTCAGTGGAAAGCAATAGACGAAGAAATCAAAAGGATGTTTCAAGAACTTAACAGGTTCATAAGGAAGTACTGTAACCATCAACAAACACTAAAGACTGACTATATAAAATTGTTTGAAGAAATAGTGAATCTGCTGTCTTGTCAACACACAACATTACAGCAGAGCTAATGTTTCACAAGAGGTTAAAGAATACATGGGTGGATCAGATTCCACAGGTTCCCAATAACAGAGGCTAGTGGGAAGAAAGAGTTCTGAAAAGTTTGATCAGTTTGACAGAAAAAGTGTTCATAAGAAAGCACAACTCTGACAAGAAAGTGGTAAAAAAGCTAAGGTATCAAATGGCCCAGAAAGTATTATTAAGAAGCCATCCAACTATTGAACAAAAAGAATGAAAAGTGGTAGTTGTTTTTTATGCTACCTTTTGTCATTGTAAGGGTTCCAAATCTTGGTGCATATCTATCGGGCACCCAAGTAATCATCAAATTAAAGGACTTTATCCTCATCCAGGTTCACTGTAATATTGTTCTTTGTGGAATTAGTGTGCATCATTTTAGAAACACAGAGTCAATTGGAATGTTTGAACTGAATATTTATGTTGGTATAATGCAAAAATTAGAATCTTTTTGTTTTGAATTTAGATGTAAGATATGTATTTAGTTTTGATGCTGTGTGACATGTATTTGTATGTTGTTGTGTGTAGTAGATAAGTATTATCCTGTGAAAGATGCAGGAGATCAAGAATTATTCTTGAATTTTAATTAGTCATATTATGAGAATACTCAAGATCATTTTTGTTAGAAATAAGATCTGCTTACAAATGATGCATATTATTCAAAATAATGTAATACAAAGCTTTATGTTTATGTAGATTGAATTTTTCTCACCTGCCAGTCTTAAAATAATTATTTCCTACATTTGCATCTACATGATTATTCTTTACTTCATAATTAAGTGCCTAGCAGAGGGTTCATCAAACCACCTTCAAGCTATTTCTCTACTGTTCCACTTTCAGACAGCACGCAGGAAAAATGGACTTTTAACTCTTTGTTTACAAGCTCTGATTTTTCTTATATTATTATGATGATCATTTCTCCCTTCCTAGGTAGGTGCCAACAAAATTCTTTTACATGCTGAGGAAAAAGTTGGTGATTGAAATTTCTCAAGAAAGTCCTACCACAACAAAAAAATACCTTTGTTGCAATGATTGCCACTCTCATTCATGTACCGTATCACATGGTACTTTCTCCCTTATTTTTTGATAATACAAAACAAGCTGCCTTTCTTTGAACTTTTTTGATGTCCTCTGTCAGTTCTATCTCTCAAAGATCCCACTCTGCGCACCAGTACTCTGGAATAGGGTGGACAAGCATAGTGTAAGCAGTCTGATTACTAGACTTCTTCGATATTATAAGGGTTTGTGATGTTTGTCTACTTTATTTCTTTGTTGATAGTCCTCTACATTGATGTACTGCATTGTTGTACTGGCTGAAAAATGGGGGCTGGAAGTTCAATACTGACACTGTAAATGATTTAGTTGACAGATTCAGAATTGTGTTTCACAGCCCCCCTCCCACCCAGTCGTACATAATTATATGGCTAATTCACTATTGGTAAATGTTGAAAAGCCTCATTCACAGGTTGCAGGCAACATCAGCATACCGCTACAATAGTTTCCTGTTGAACACATATGAGAAGTAAAAACCTAAACACGCAGTTCACAGTTCTTGCAGAATAGTATGGTACCTGTGACACTTTTTCAAATAAATTAAACAGACATTGTCATTAATTGTTCTAACACATGGCCTGTTAGTGTTACCCTTATTCCACTATTAAGTTGATGCATTGTTGTTAATCTAAACAATATGTGTTTCACATCTGAAAATTGGCCAGGGGCTGACTGACTGGGGACCAAAAATTGAACCTTTACACATCCTCCCAATAATAGGCACTGAAACTATACATTGTTCAATGTTTAAATTACAGAAATTACAATTAAAACATTACTCATTCAATTAACTGAATACATCAACAAGTTCCTTCTGTGTACCAGTTCCTTCTACCACGAAGGTTAGGCCAAATTATTTGTTTAAGTAATGAAATTTTTAAGTAAGAAAATTAACAGATATAGTTATACAAACAATACTTTTCACAAACCTGGTAATTATTTTGGAATTAATTAAGGGGTGACTTTGCTACTAAGTTTTTGAATAGAGCGAAATAAATACTTTAAGAAGTGTAGAAGTTCCTCTTCCAAATGTTTGTAATTAGTACAGAATTTACATTTGTTTATAAGTCAACAACAGAATCTAAGTTGCAAAACAATTACTGATTTCAACCTATAATGATCTGTAGCAAAATATAATAACTATGAATGGTCAAAATAAAATAAAAACTTAATTACTTACACAAAACTAAGAACAAAAATGGAACTGGTGCTATATTCCCTAAGACTGAGGGCCGACCTATCTCTTTTAGGGAAATTCAGATTATACTCATTCATATTAATGGTAATTAAGCAAGAATGAAAATAAAATGAACTTAAGGAGGCAGATGGTGGAACAAGGAAGGAAGTAAAGGAACCCCAGCTTGCTTTGTCATAAGCTGTGACAATAAATCATAGTCTTTGCTTTACTTTCCCCACAACATTTTCTGTGTAATCATTCCAATTTAAACTACATGTAATGAGATTCCCAAGTATTTAATTGAATTGAAAGCCTTTAGATTTGTGCGATTTATCCTGTAGCCAAAGTTTAGCAGACTCCTTTTACTACTCATGCGGATGACTTCACGCTTTTCACTATTTAGAGTCCGTAAATTGCTGCTTTTTTTCATCCTACAGATATCTTGTCAAAATTATTTTGCAGTTGGTTTTGATCATTTGATAACTGTACAGGGTATTAAATGACAGCATCATCTACAAAAAATCTAAGGGGTTTGCTCAGATCATCTCCTAAGCAGTTTATGTATATTAGAAACGGCAGAGGGCATATAACACTTCCTTGGGGAATGCCACATATTACATCTATTTTACTTGGTGACTTTTCACCAGTTACAATGATCTGTAACCTTTCTAACAGGATATCATGTATCTTGCCACACGACTGAGACAATACTCCACAGTCACACAATTTGATTAGAAGTTGCATATGATAAATGGTGTCAAAACGTTTATGGCAATCTGAAAATATAAACCTGTGGCTCTAATTTGAAGTATATTTGAATCATGATAATTATTGGTTTACAAGTTTAGCTTGTGTTTAAAGCTGCAGTGAGCTTGGTACAGGTGGGATTCATCATAGTGGTTGGTGTGATGTGTTCTAATCTCTTAAGTGTGATCCTTCTTCAGAGATACATACTTGGCTTCTGAATATTGATCTTGGGAGTGTTGCATAATATATTTTCCATTAACTGAGACTGAAATACTTGCTCCACATATCAGCTCATTAAACTGTATTTGAGAGAATTTGATGTGGTACTGTTCAAATATTGTAGTTGTCATGATTCATGGAAATTTTAGATGAGCGGTTTATCTAAATATGTGTTACAATGAACATGAAGAGAAAATATTGTTCATTTTTTGATGATAAAGTGGGCATAGAATCATGAGCACATGTTGGTAAATGGTCATGAAAAATCGTAAACCGTCAGTGTGCACAAACTGTATCAAATCACAGCTGATCACTCTTGAATGCAACTGGAAAATTGGCCTGCACAGACTATTGTTGTCACTGAAGTGAAGCTAGTGCTTATAAGGACCTTTTTTTGTTTGAAGGATTTGCGGAATGTACCACAGACATTCTTTGACTGTGCTATAGGGCATTAACCAGTTCACCAATTGAACTACAGTTTTAAGTGATGGTCTAATGGCAACTTAAGGAAAATTTGCTATGGCATAATGATCAAGCTTTTTATTACCTGTCCATCCCACACCCTGGATGATATCAAGAATGGCTTCAATGCCCATCACCCCAAATTTGTCACAACTTTCCCTTCAGTTTTCTTAGTGTCATAGTGACATCATTGCATCTGATTAACATTGTTTCCTTCTATGGTAAAATTTTGATGTGGTACCTAAAAATCGACCTACGACACATTCGCAAAACGTCCATATTGAAAAATTTTATGTAGCCTAGATATGAAATCCCCAAACCACCTTCCCTACCCTCTGGCTCCTACCCTTGTAACGGCCCCCAGTGTAAAACCTGTCCCATTCACACTCCCACCACCACCTACTCCAGTCCTGTAACCCGGACGGTGTACACAATCAAAGGCAGAGCCACGTGTGAAAGGACCCACGTGATTTACCAACTGACCTGCCTAAACTGTGAAGCTTTCTATGTCAGAATGACCAGCAACAAATTGTCCATTCACATGAATGGACACAGGAAGACAGTGTTTGTTGGTTATGATGATCACCCTGTGGCTAAACATGCCTTCGTGCACGGCCTGCACATCTTGGCACAGTGTTACACTGTCCGGGTTATCTGGATACTTCCCACTAACACCAACCTATCAGAACTCCCGAGATTGGAACTTGCCTTTCAATATATCCTCTCGTCCCATTACTCACCAGGCCTCAACCTCCACTAATTTCAAGTTGCCATTGCTCATACCTCACATGTCATTCAACAACATCTTTGCCTCTGTACTTCCACCTCGACTGACATCTCTGACCAAACTCTTTGCCTTTACGTGTGTCTGCTTGTGTCTGTATATGTGCGGATGGGTATGTGTATGTGTGTGTGTGTGAGTGTATACCTGTCCCTTTTTCCCCCTAAGATAAGTCTTTCCACTCCCGGGATTGGAATGACTCCTTACCCTCTCCCTTAAAACGAACATCCTTTCGTCTTTCCCTCTCCTTCCCTCTTTCCTTATGAAGCAATTGTCAGTTGTGAAAGCTTGAATTTTGTGTGTGTGTTTGTGTTTGTTAGTGTCTCTATCAACATACCAATGCTTTCTTTGGTAAGTTACATCATCTTTGTTTGTTTAGATACAGGGTGAGTCACCAAACGTTAATTACCACTGGATATATTTGGTAAACCACATCAAAAACTGATGAACCGATTCCACAGACCGAACGTGAGGAGAGGGGCTAGTGTAATTGTTTAATACAAACCATACAAAAATGCAAGGAAGTATGTTTTTTAAGACAAACCTATGTTTTTTTAAATGAAGCCATGTTAGTTTTGTTAGCACATCTGAACATATAAACAAATACGTAATCAGTGCCATTTGTTGCATTGTAAAATATTTATTACATCTGGAGATATTCTAACCTAAAGTTGACGCTTGAATCCTCTGACGTTCAGTTTCGTGTTGTAATAAACACAGGCCACGGTCGGCGAACAGCATCTGCAGGGACATGTTTACGATGACGACCTTGTTTATAAGTGTGGTTGTAGTGCACTGATGTGGTTTAGTCTAGCTGTCACTGTGTCCGTATGTAGTGCTTGCTGGTATTGTTATTCTGCATTCGTCTTCGCACGCAGACCAATTGTAGTACTACGTGTTTCCAGACGTCTGTGATAGTGTAGTGTTGTAGGAACTGTGACCATGGTGTATTCAAACTCTGTAAAGGCAGAGATGATACTCATCTATGGTGAGTGTCTACAAAATGCAGCTGAAGCCTGCAGGGTGTATGCAGAATGGTATCCGGACAGAGAGCATCCAACGTGCCACACATTGCTAAACATCTACCTCCAACTGTAAGCACCAGGTATGGTCGTAGCACGAAAACGGGTCTGTAACAGGCCTGTCACAGGAGAAGCGCGTGCAGTTGGTGTGTTAGCTGCTGTTGCCATGAACCCACACATGAGTACACAGGACATTGTGAAAGCCGGTCGACTGAGTCAATGTAGTGTCATGCGCATACTGCATCATCACCGCTTTCACCTGTTTCATGTGTCGCTACATCAGCAATTACATGGTGATGACTTTAATCATCGAGTGCAATTCTATCAATGGGCATTAACAGAGAATTCGTTGCAGTTCTACCTGTTTGCTGATGAATCGGGTTTCACAAACCATGGGGCAGTGAATCTACAGAACATGCATTACTGGTCCGCATGCATTATATCCTTGCTGGCTCAGACAGGTAGAGTGACAGTGACCGTGGACTGTAAATGTATGGTGTGGAATCATTGGCGACCACCTCATTGGTCCTCACTTCATTGCAGGGGCCCAAACACCTGCAACATACATCACGTTTCTACAGAATGATCTGCCAACGTCGCTCGAAAATGTCCCACTGGAAATGCGTCGACATATGTGGTATCAGCATGATGGTGCACCTGCACATTCCGCAATTAACACTAGGCTGACCCTTGACAGGATGTTTGATAGGAGTTTCATAGGACGTGGAGGACACATAAATTGGCCAGCCCGTTCTCCTGATCTTACACCTCTGGACTTCTTTCTGTGGGTTACGTTAAAGGAGAATGTGTACCGTTATGTGTCTACAAACCCAGAAGATATGAAACAACGTATTGTAGTAGCCTGCAGCGACATTACACCAGATGTACTGCAGCGTGTACGACATTCATTATGCCAGAGATTGCAATTGTGTGCAGCAAATGATGGCCATCACATTGAACATCTATTGCCCTAACATGTCGGGACACACTCTATTCTACTCCGTAATTGAAAACGGAAACCACGTAAGTACATGTACCTCACCCCTCATGGTAATGTACATGTGCGTCAGTGAAAATGACCAATAAAAAGGTGTTAGCATGTGGACATAATGTGCTGTTCCAGTCTCTTCTGTACCTAAGGTCCATCACCGTTCCCTTTGGATCCCTACGTAATTCAGTGCTCTCTGATACACACAATCAAACAGCAGAGGAGCGCCAACTTTAGGTTACAATACCTCCGGATGTAATTAACATTTTACAATGCAACAAATGGCACTGATTATGTATTTGTTTATATGTTCAGATGTGCTAACAAAACTAAAGGGGTTCCACTTTAAAAAAACATAGGTTTGCGCTAAAAAACATACTTCTGTGCATTTTTTTAAGGTTTGTATTAACCAATTACACTAGCCCCTCTCGTCATGTTTGGTCTGTGGAATTGATTCATCAGTATTTGTTGTGGTTTACGAAATATATCCAGCAGTAGTGTTAGGTGACTCACCCTGTATATATAGAGGGAAACAGTCTCCATGGGAAAAATATATCTAAAAATAAAGATGCTGTTACTCACCAAACGATAGTGTTGGTATGTTGACAGGAGACAATAAAAAACACACAAACACACACACAAATTTCAAGCTTTCGCAACACAAGGTTGCTTTTTCAGGGAAGAGGGAAGGAGAGGGGAAGACGATAGGATGTGGGTTTTAAGGGAGAGGGTAAGGAGTCATTCCAATCCCTGGAGCAGAAAGTCTTACCTTAGGGGGAAAAAGGAACAGGTATACGCTTGCTGAGGTTGCTGATATGGAGTACCTGGCAGTAAGTGGCAGCACAAAGCACCCAATGTGGAAAACGTATGTTTTCGGTGATGTCCAGATACTTCAGATACATAGTGTGAATTTTACATGGAAAAATCTGGGAAATCTCAGGGAATTTCAGGGATCATAAAATCTCAGAGAATTGTGAATTTTTAACATATCATTAAAACTGAATTTTATTGAGTTTTGTAAATCACAAATTTTCGAATAACTTTTCAAAGTTCATTCATTAAATGAATATCATTCCATCCAAATTACTGACATCTAAAAATTCCTATTAAACTATTGCTGGCATATAGATCAGCTGAGAGGAAAGAAAAGTAATAATTGTCACTTGTTGGCCCAGCCACCACCACTACCACTTGCCCTTTTCACCAATAATTTCCATTAAATTTATCAGTAGTTTCTGGACACAATCCTGCTCATTGCACCTGAAATTCTCTGGCAATTTTTTTTCCAAATTTGAGTAGCCACCCTGATGAACAATTGCATGAATTTTACTTTTATGGACATAAAAAAGACTTTAAAGTCGATATTCTGCCCATTTCTCTAATGGTCTGTAACTTCAGTTGGATTTGATGGGATGTATGCAGTACAGTAACCAATTTCACCCTAGCAGTTAATTAACAAGGAACAGTAGCAGAAATATTAATGCCTTAACCTTCCAGCAATGAGTGACATGATGTGTGCAGTCATCTCTTTATTGAGAATATCTGTGGCTTCCCTCTGACAATCATGCCTCCATCCTGCTACCATCCCTGTTTACCTTTTCCTGTTGCTTCATAACCTGGGTTGTGAGTAACTGAATCCACTATCCCTTCTTCCCTTTCTTTCCCCTCTCTCCTCCCTGACGAAGGAACAAAGTTCTGAAAGCTAGGAACGTAAATTTTCTGTTCTGTTTTGTGCATCTATTGGCTGTACTGAGCTGAGGTAAGTACTGGCCAGCCCCTCTGTCTCTTTGTTAGTATTTGTTTCACATCTTTATATGAAATTTTCCATTAATCATGTAAATTAAATAATGAGACATTTTAGGCAAGGTTCTGTATTTTTCATTTCAGAATAGCACTTGCTACCTATGTCCTCAATTATTTATTGGATGTATTTCAGCCTCTGTTTTCTTCTACTGCTTTTACCCTATGCAGCTCCCTCTGCTACCATGGAAGTTACTCCCTGACAGTTTAATGTATGCCCTATCTTCCTGTCCCTACTTCTTTTCAGTCTTTTCCATATATCCCATTCCTCACTAATTCTGCAGAGAACCTCACCAATTGTTTCCTTATCAGTCTACCTAATCTTCTGTAGCAGCACATCTTTAAAGTTTCAGTCCACTTCCGTTCTGATTTTCATACATTCCATGTTTTTCTGCAATACAATGTTGTGCTCCAACATCCTCAGTTATTTCTTCCTCGAATTGAGGCATATGTTTGATACTAGTAGACTTCTTCTGGTGTCCTAGGCACATACAAAACGTTCGCCTCATATGCTTTAAAAAGGGTTTTAAACACAACAATGATAAGGCTATGCACATATCAAGTTCATATTTCAAGAATCTGGAAGAATCACAGAATCTTATTAAATAAAACACTGAATTTCCATTTTTTTCACCCCTCATTTTGTCTTGTGCGGCATTGTCATTCAAGGCATACACATTTGTTCAGATGCATGCTCTTTACAGCAGTACACCACTTTTCTAACCCAGTCGTCACCAGACATAACTACAGCACCACCTCAGCTTGAAAGCAGATTTCCATGGCCATCGTATCCAATCCTGCTACTGCTGAGTCCTTCAAAAAACAACTTAGCAATACACTTGTCGTTACTCAGAATTACCATGGTCCTGAAAGTATTTATCAGCTACTTTGACAAGGCTATGACTTCTTTAAGTCATGCTCTGAAATGAGGTCCACTCTGTCCAACATTTTGTCCACAACACTTAAAATAGCTTATCATCTCCCTCCCAGTTTCTGCATTATCCTTGGCAGATCTCATGCCCTTCTGCATGTATTTCCCTACTCTATGGCTCCTACCCTTGTGACTGTCCCCACTGTAGGACTACCATCACCTATACCAGCTCTGTAGATGACAAAAGGGAGAGCCACCTATTAAATGACCCATCTCCTGTACCAGCTGTTACATAAATACTGATCAGCATTTTACCACCACAAAGTTATCAGTTTGGGTGAATTTTTATTGTCAGAGAGTATATACTGTCAACACAGTATCCTGTTGCAGAACTTGCTCTATAACATGAAAGTCTTGACCTTCTTTTCTGTTTCTCCATATGTGTCATCTTAATTGTTTCCCCAGACACAAGTTTTTCTGGACCCTGGAGGCAGGAACTGGCATTACATCATGTCCTTGGTTCTCACTGCCATCCTGGCATTGAATTTTGTTAATTGTTTTGCTTTCAGCATTCATTGGTTCACTCCCTTTTCGTTTTCTATATCTTTGTTTTCTGACTTGTCTATTCTCCCCAAAACCCCCATCTCCATCCACAACCCCCCCCCCCCCCCTCCTCCTCCCGATTACCACATACTTATCTTTCAGCACTTATTAACTTGTGCACCATGTTGTGTCAGTAATGTCTGTATTGAATATTGCCCTATCTTCCACCTTTAAGTGCTCAGAGTTTCAAATCTTAACCAGTGCAATGTATTCTATCTTTCCTTCTTATCCTATCCAGAAATTCTCCCTTGACCCAGGGTTCCTCTTCAAAACACTCCCCATTTTCTAAACGTCACCTGTCCTTTCCCTTCATATCTCTTTCTTTCCCTTTAACCCTTCCCACCAAAAGTAGGATGCACTGGCTCTGACAGCTTCAAAATTTCTGCACTTTATGACTGGTCTTCTGCCACCACTTGGTGAGTAGATTTATTGCATCCAATAAAATCATATTTTCATAAATTGATTATTTTCACTGTCTTTCCACTTAGTACCTTGCAGCTGGAGTGCAGCCAAGATTTTGCCCATCATATTACATAAGCTCATGAAGATTCTAATATTATTAAAGAAGCAGACAAATTTCATAGCAAAAATATCAATATCATAAATAACAAAAATAGTTAAATCCAGTTCTTTTAAAATTCATAAGCTAAATTCTAATGTAGTTGAGATTTAAATTTACATATTCCCTGAATATACTTACGACCATGGTCATGTGCATTATAACTTCTAACCTTTTTTAATATAGAATAAAATCTTCTGTATCCAAGCACTATTTGTTTCTTTTTATCTGTCTGCAGTTCTTTGTGTCCATGGCATTGTAGCTCAGTAAATTTATGATCTTCATATTATTCTTTCCCTTCTCTCTTTTAAGGTATTTTATTTTTGTTGTAGCAGTGATTGACATTCCAGGCAGGTACGAATCATGGTTCAGACACTGGAGCTCCCTACCCCACTACCTCACTACCCCACTCACCAAATTCCAAGAGGGAGACTATCTACCTTTGGATACTTATTTGACATAAAGGGAATCCATATTTTACACATAAAATGGACACTCCATTATGCAGGGAAAATAAATTACAGTTGGTTTTCCATTATCTTGCACAGTTGTGGAGACCATCCTGAAAATGGAATGTATTCAAGGTCAGACACTGATTTGCCTGTTGGTCTGCGGGAACGCCAGAAGCTGCAACGTGGTAGAGAAGCAAGAAGATACTAAAACAAAACTACAAAGGCTCAATCCAAATACAGTGGGCATCAGTTAAGTGAAATGGAAAGATAACCAAGATTTGAGGTCAGTATAGTGTACTGCCGAGAGCAGCAGAATACAGTACAACAGAAGTAGGATTTATTATGAATAGGAAGATAGGACAGAGTGTGAGTTATTGTGAATGGTTCAGTGATATGGCAGTTGTAGTGTTTCTTCATGGGAAAAAACAATATTCTTTCTTGATTCTTTGTGTAATATTGTGGTAACCAGGTTAACATGTGCACTCTCATAGTTGAAAAAGTATTGTATTGTAGTTATCAGTTAAGAGATGTATGAGTTTGAATGGAGGATATGTGGTATAGGCAACTCAGCAAAAATTCAACAGTACATAGACTTCTTTAGGATTCTGGAGATATACAGTTGTATTTTCTCTGGCATAGCACTTTTTGAGTAGTTATTGCCTTGTACATCTCTTTCAGATTGCATACTTTCAACACATTACATCCATAAACAGTAATTTTAGTGCACTCTTTAGTGCCACAATTAGAATTCACATTTCAAGCAACATTGTTCGTTTTATTTACTATGAAATTAAAAAAGTAATATATGCAACAAATATATATCACTTCCATTAATTCTGTTTTGTTATCTCACTGTATGATAATTTATCCTATCCATGAACATAGCATTCAGTGAGTTATATAAGTCATGAACTGATTATAGCAAGTTAGCATACATTTCTGTTATTTACTGTGTTTGTTACAGTATGCTACTCCCAGTATCCTTTACTCTGGAGCCATACTCACATTTTTTCCTTTGGAAAGCACTCATTAGTGGTAGGTGTCATAATCATATCTGTATCAATTTTAACATGTAGGTATTGGCTTTGTAGGTATCTGTGACAGTTCCATATCCTCAATCACATGTGTTACGTCAGTGCACTCGAGTGTAGTTGGAGGCGTGTTTGTGCAGTACTGGAGTCTTTGTTTGTGAAAATTCTTCTTTTGTCTTCATTTTTAGACATCTTCTTTCTTGATTCTTCATGTTATTTCAGGTACTGGTATTTTTAATTTTGTATTGTGTAAAAATTGTGTAAGAAATTTCTGTCATAGGAATTCCTTGTGTTCTTCTGTCTGTGTGCAGTTGAGATATTTGAAATGTGTTTGTTGAATAGAACTAATGTTATATTTCAGTGACATATTTCTTCATGTATGGTTCTCTTCTTTCTTGTTCTTCATGTCATTTGACTGAGCAGTATCTAAAATGACTGTCATCGAGTTTACAGTGTTCAGTTGTAGAGTGATTCTAAAGCTGTGTCCTGATTTGCATATGTTAGTCTGCTTGTTGCATAGGGTATAAATTATTTGTAGGGACATCTTTCTTCATGAGCCAAAATCTTCTTTCTTCATTCTTCATGTAATGTTAATGTAAGTTTTTTGACATGTGCACTGTCACTGGTGAAATGTATTGTAGTTATCGGTGTGGTGTAGATTATTCAGCCACTTTTACACAGTACGTAGTGTTCTTAATGTACCCGGATAAGTACAGTTACATTCTCTCTGTCAGTAGATTTTCTCAGTAGTTAACAGCATGCATATCTATTTCAGACAACATGGGTTCAATATATTATTTCCTCAAAGAGATTTTCAGGTGCACTTGTAACAACTACAACGCTGTACTATTGTACATATAAGTAATTTTTTTCTTCTGATTTTTCAATAAACTTGTGTAATTGATGTTCTGATTTCAATTTTTTTTTTTTCACACCATTGTGTTAAGAAAACTGTAAATAAGTTTCAATGTGAACATTAATGTTGATGTCAAATGTCAAGTAATATTGTAATAGAATTGAAATGTAACAAATGTTGAGACTGTTGTAAGATGTTTAAAATTGTAACTGTGCGTCTGGTCCATAAGTAGGCAATGTGTTAGGATATGTAGATTGCAAAACCTAAGGTGAATACCCAGTCTGTCAGGGAGCGGTAAAAGTTGGATGGCCGGCAGGTGTGGAAAAATGCACGCGGGCACTGCACTGCACAACGGGCTCAGCAGTTAGTTGGAGTTTGACACTGGTTTGAGCAACACCTTCTGGAGCGAGGAGGCTCTCCTGGAAGACATAGAATCACTGAGCCTCAGGTATGCTGTTCCAACGCCCACACAGCATGGCAAAAGTCCATAGGCACTAAACGGAAAAGTATTGCGACGCAAAGAAGAATTAAAGTGCCGATACGTCAAGAGCCATAGCTGTGGTTGTATGTGTGCTCTGTGCCTTGCCATCTCACCACCCGCCAACCGCCGCATCGATACAAGCAGGTTGACACTTTTAGTACTGTATTCGTATGGACCATAGAGTGAACTGTTCAATAATAACTTAAATTTTACCAGAACTTTCCCACGATTTAATTATCCTCACAACTAACCTAGACAGGGTCCTTTCCAAATGTTGTGCAATCTGAGTGTCCCAAAATGGAAAATTAAATTTTGTGTTAATAATAATTACTTGCAGACCTAGCTATGTTAGAATGGTGTTTAAAGAACTGTTTTGTTAGTGAACCAGTAAATGAATAACGAAGGTCTAACGAAGTTGAAAGATAACTTTAATATTGATATAGTAATGAAGTTTAATTATTTCCAGACAGATACAAAGGTATTTAAATGAACAGTATATAAGGAAAAAAAAGAGTAGTAACTCATTTACTGAAAATCTTAAACATGTAATAATTTTAGTAATCAATTTTTTTATACAGTTTCAGAGTCCCCCCCCCCCCCCCTCCTTTTATTCATTTGAATTCTGAAGTGTTCAAAATTGATTTGACCAGCAAAAGTTAAAGTCAATATAATAGCCAAAATTTATCAGTGTTTTATCGTTATCAAAATTGACATTTTGTGTGTGGCTCGAAAGTGCTATTTGTAGGGTAACCTATGCTCGGTTTTAACCAGATTAATAGACAGTAAAAAGTTTTGTAGTATACATTATAGCGTAGTGTTATGTATTCATGGTTTTTCAATATCAGTACAGAACATGAAACTATCAGTTCAATAGATTTTCTGGTTCTAAAATTTTACTGTATTATGCCGTGTTCCTACGTATTGTTTTGCATGATTATACACTAACTTGTACAGAGAAGAAGCTCAGTTAATGCCTAATTAGGCTGGTGACCATATTATTATCTAATTGGTAGCTTCTTCTGGGTTGCTTTTGGTCCATCCTGACGTGTAATTGCATTTCGAACTTACTTGACAGATCATTGTTATTACAGAGTGGGTGTAAGTCTGATTTGCCACCATTCAGGTACACGCAGTTGATATCTATACAAAATTCCTTTCTATTAAGGTGAACCCCGCTCACTTACCATAGTACAGGATTTAATGAGTACTGTGTGCCCCACGTGCACGTTACACACTTGTATAGTTACATAATTAGAATTCACGTTTCTTCCTCAGGTTACCTTCCATTCCCAAGTGGACGCACTTCACACACACACTGCAGTCTGTAATTTATAATTCTAATTTTAGCTTTATTAGCACTTTTTCCCATTTTCATTCATAAAGTAATATTTGCCAGAATTAAGTATCATTTACACTCATTTCATTTTGATATCACAGTGTCCAATACATTAATCTATCAATGAACTTATCATCTAGTGACCTATATTAGTGATGTATTGTTACTAATAAGTCTACATATATTTCAGTTCCTTACTTTATTCGTCTCAGAATGGTTTTACATGTGTCAATTATTATGGAGTTGTACTCATGTTCACATATTTGGAGAACACTCATTGGTAGGTGTCAACACCATATATGTATTAACTTCAACATGTAGCTAATGGCTTTGTAGGTCTAAGTGACAATCGCATATCCTCCATTGCATGTTTTATGTCAGTGTACTCGAGCTACCATGTGTTATGTCAGTGTACTCAAGTGTAGCTGGAAGCATGTATGCGTTGTATAGAGTCTTTGTTTGTGAAAGTTCATTATCCATGTTCATATTTGTAAATCTAGTTTCTTCATTGTTCATGTAATAACATTTACTTGTGTTTTTAGTTTTGTATTGTGTAAATGATGTGCAAGAGAGTTCTGTCATATAAATCCATAGTGTTGTTGGGTCGGTGACCACTTACTGTTGAGCTGCACTCATGTTTGTTCATGTAGAAAACACTCAGTGGTTGGTGCCATCACCTAATATGTATCAGTTTTAAGAGGTAGCTAATGGCATTGGAGGTCTCAGTGACCGTCCCATATCCTCTGTTGCATGTGTTATGGGAGTGTACTTGGAAGTTTGCTTGTTTTGTATAGAGTTTTTATTTGTGAAAGTTCACCTTCTCTCTTCATGTCTGGAATCTTCTTTCTTGATTCTTCAAGTAATTTCATTTACTGGTGTTTTTAGTTTTGTATTGTGTAAATACTCTGTAAAAGAGTTCTGTTGTATAAACTGATTGTGTTGTTGTGTCTGTGATCAGTTGAGATATTTGAAACGTGTTTGTTGAATAATGTTTACGTTGTGTTTTGGAGGCATCTTTCTTCAATTATGATTCTCTTCTGTCTTGATTCTTCATGTCATTTGACTGAGTAGTGTGTCAAATGACTGTCATTGAGTTTATAGTTTCAGTTATAGAGTGATTTTGAAGCTGGATCCTCATTTGCTTATTTCTTCATAAGATAAAATCGTCTTTCTGCATTCTTCATGTAATGCTTTGTGTGTATATGTGTTAGGGGTAAACTGTGTTGTGATCTGATAGTAGGCACAAGGTTTATGTGTTACGGTAAAAACCTATGCTAAGTATAATATGGAGTCGGTGTACTTAGTCAGTGTTCATTCAGCTGAAGAGGTAGTGGAAAGCAGAGGCATGTAAACCACAATCTCAAGATCCCTAAAATGAAATTCTGCTGCAGTTGTCAATTCTAGCTGCAGAACAAAGAGAGGTGGCCACTCACATTGCAGCATAAGCCACAAAGCAAAAAGGGATGTGTACTTGTGGGGAAGCAAGACCCATTAGGCAAGATCTGGCTGTAGTGAGCACTCAAATTATGAATAAGTGGGGAAACAGGAAGGTAGAGTGAAGGATTAGAATTCCTGGATCTATGGAGAAGCTACCAACAGAAGTGAACGAGAACCGCGGTAGGCAGGAATCACTAGGTGACACGGTAGGCTGACTTTTAGACTGAATGATGAATTAGTCATTAGAACCAAAAAAAAAATTATACAAGAACAGCTGACCATGCAGAGGAGCAAGTCTCAATAGAGATAGATGCTTAGGCAAAGTCTAAGGAAGATCAGATCCCACAATGTGTGAATGAGGAAATCAAGACTGCTGTTAGTAATCTGATGATAAAGTTCCCGTTGAAAGTGGGCTAAATAATGAATTACTCGAGATCATGGAACAAACGTAATTCATTTTTTCTCAGTGAGGTGTAAAATAGATGAAACAGTCAGAATTGCGAAGAAAAAGGTAATAGGTGTCGGTGGGGGGGGGGATGCAGGAATGCCAATGTGAATAGAATGAAAACAGAATGACACTGACCTTGAGCCCCAGATCAGACTATAACAATTTGAATGCAAATTTTTAAATATTTTCATCAGATAAGAAGATGGTATATACTGTGGTATTCATTTGTTACTTTGCAGGTGTGTTGCCATGATCATGCAACAAGACACAAAAGATAAGTTATGTAAGCGAATATATAAATGGCAATGGAGCCCTATGGGTAACTGAAATAAATGATTCATGTGAAACCTTCACTGAGGTTACAAAAGTCATGGGGTAGAAATATGAACATATATAGATGGCAGCAGCATCACATACACAAGGTATAAAATTACGAGGCATTCGCAGAGCTGTCATTTGTATCCACATGATTGACGTGAAAGGGTGTCTGATGTGATTATGGACACAAGACAGGAATTAGCAGACACTGAATGTGGAATGGTAGTTGTATTTTGATGTATGAGACATTCCATTTCAGAAATCATTGGAGAATTCAAATATTCTGAGATCCACAATATTAAGAGTGTGCTGAGAATATCAAATTTCAAGTATTACCTCTCACCTCGGAAAACACAGTGGCTGACAGTCTTCACTTAATGACTGAGAGCAGCAGCATTTGTGCAGAGGTGTCATTGCAAACAGACAATTACGTCACATGAAATAATCGCAGAAATCAGTGTGGGATATACAACAACTATATCCGTTAGGACAGTGCTGTGAAATTTGGTGTTAATGGGCTGTGACAGCCAACTACCAATATGAGTGTTTCTGCTAACGCCACAACATTGCCTGCAGCACCTCTCTTGGAGACAACCAGAAAACTGAAGCCTGGTTATATGAGTCCCAATTTGAGGCAGGTAGGGCTGACAGTAGGTTTCAGGTATGGCACATACCCCATGAAGTCATTGACCCCGATTGTGAACAAGACACTTTGCAGGCTGGTGGTGGTTCCATAATGGTGCTGACTGTGTTTACATGGAATAGACTGGGTTCTCTAGTCCAACTGAACCAATCATTGACAGGAAATGGTTGTGTTCAGCTACTTGGAGACCATTTGCAGTTCATCATGAACTTCATGCCCCTAAACAACAATAGAAATTTTGTGGATGACAGTACGCCATGTCACTGAGACACAGTTATTTGCAATTGGTTTGAAGAACATTCAGAACAATTTGAGCGAATAAACGGACACCCAGTGTGTACAACATGAATTCTATCAAACATTTATGGTACATAATCAAGAGGTCAGTTCATATACAAAATCCTGCTGGCAACACTTTTGCATTTATGAATGGTTATAGAGGCAGTATCTCTCAATATTTCTGCAGAGGACATGTTGAGTGCATGCCATGTTGAGATGGTGCACTACTCCAAGCAAAAGGGGGTTCAACAAAATATTAGGAGGTATCACATGACATTTGACCCCTCAGGACATGAGAATTTTGAAAAGGCATTTCTTGCCCAATCAGGGTCCAGTGGTATACAGGTAACACAATGAAAGAAAGTTTTTATTTAGAACCTTCTCTTTTCAAATTGGAATCTTCTGCCAATATTTTGAAAAATAGCTTAATATGGCATGCTACTACGATAGAGGATGTTCCTGTAACTATTGTTCTAGACACAGGAGCATTTGTCAGTATGATTTCAAGAAGTTCTTTCAGTAAAGTGTCCACAAAAACCAAGTCACATGGCATTCCTGTACAGGACTTCAAGATTATTGAAGGCACTTGCATGCGATCCAGAAATGTTAGAATGATGGAGATGTCAGTAAAACTAGAAAAATGTAGCAATACCATGCACCCTACTAGTAGCTGAGGACTTGATTGTTGGCTGTATTCTGAGCCTTTATGTTATCTGCGGGGACACAATATTGACTTCTCTACTGGTAAGATTTTCTTTCTCACTGACAGTGAAAGAGCTAAAGTGGAACTGCTATGGAAGTATGGTAGCCACAGTTGGTAGTGCCAAGGTTTTCATATCCAACTCTATTGTTAAGGAACAACACAGGATAAGATCATTTCTAATCCTGTTGAACAATGAAGTCGATGTCACATTACAAGTATAACTGAAAGTAGAAGAGCCAGGGAACGTCACCAGCAAGGATAGACAGCAGTAGCATGGAATCAGTGTGGGGATACAATTGAAGAAAATCCTGGAATAATCCAAGGAAATACATGTGAACTTGTACAACAGTTTCTATCTTACCACATGGTCTCAGTGAAAAGCACTAGATAATTAAATTTGAAGGATGCTTTGTGAACATATGAGGTTCGTAAGGACATATTGTCATGACCAGCAAACTCTACAGATTGACTACATGAAACCATTTGAAGAGGTAGTGAATCATCTGCCTCCTTTCTCAACACACTACACAACAGCAGAGCTAATGTTTCACATGAGGGGAAAGAATGAATGGATAGACCAGATCCCACAGGTTGCCAATGACAGAGATTAGTAGGAGAAAAGTTTCAGAAAGCTTTGATGAGTTTGAGACAAAGCAATCAGAAGAAATCACAAGTGTGACAAGAAAGTGGTAAAAATAGTAAGGTATCTAGTGGTGAAGAAAATACTATTAAGAAGCCATCCACCTTTTGAACAAAAGTAACAAAGTGTGGCAGCCACTGTATATGGGACATTTTCTTCATTCTAAGAATTTCAAATTCTGGTGCATATTTATTAGGGAACTCGAGTCATCATTGAAAGATTTATGGAAATGTTATTTGTAGAGGAATTAGTGTGCATCATTGTAGGAACACAGGAACAATTGGAATGGTTGAGCAGAATATTTGCATTAGTGCAATGCATAAAACAGGATTTTTTTAATTTGAAAACATGACATTTTTAATTTAGGCTTAATATATATATTTGGTTTTGTGACTATATGACATGGGTTTATGTATTGTTGTCTGTAGCAGGTAAGTATTACCCTATGAAATATGCAGAAGCTCATGAATGATCTTGAATTATGTTTAGTCATGTCCTCAGAATACACACAGTCATTTTTCATAGTAATAAGGTCTGTTTAAATATGACGCATATTATTACAACATAGTATAAGACAAATTTCTCTGTCTATGTAGAGTGAACGATTCTGAGCTGGCAGTCTTCAGATCACTATTTGGTACATCTACATCTAGATGATTACTCAGCAATTCATGATTAATTGCCTGGCAGAGTGTTCATCAAGCCACATTCAAGGTGTTTCTTTAATGTTTCAGTATCAAACAGCAGTCAGGAAAAGTGAACATTTAAGTCCTTCCATACAAGTTCTGTTTTCCGTTATTTTACTGTGATGATTATTTCTCCTTATATAGGAGGGTGCCAACAAAATATTTTCACACACTGAGGAGAAAGTTGGTGATTGGAATTCCATGAGAAGCTCCCACTGTGACAAAAAATGCCTTTATTTTAATGACTGCCTCTCTAACTCATGTATCATATCGCATGGCACTCTATCCCCTATTTCATGATAATCCAATATGAGTTCACCTTCTTTGAACTTTTTCGATGTCCTCCATGAGTTGTATCTGCTGCAGAACCCTCACTGCACACCTATACTCAAGATGTGATTGGAAGTGTGTAGTGTAAGTAGTCTCTTTAGTCAATCTGTTGCATATTTTAAGTGTTCTGTCAATAAATCACAGTCTTTGGTTTGCTTTCCCCCACAACATTATCCATGTGATCATTCCAATTTAAACTATATGTAGTTGTAATCACTAAGTACTTAGTTGAATTGATAACCTTTAGAATTGTGTGATTTATCCTGTAAACAAAATTTAGCAGAATCCGTATAGTATTCATATGGATGACTTCATACTTTTCACTGTTTAGAGTCAGTTGGCACTCTTTGCACCACACAGATATCATGCTGAAACCATTTCATATTTTGTTTTGATCATCTTATAACTTTACAAGGCATTAAATGGCAGCATAATCTGCAAACAATCTAAAAGAGCATTTCAGATCGTCTCCTAAATTGTCTACTGAGATCAAAAATAGAAAAGGGCATTCCACACTTTCTTGGGGAATGCCACATATTGATTCTATTGTACTTGATGACTTTCCATTGATTACAGTCAACTATGACCTTTCTGACAGGAAATCATGAATTCATTCACACAACTAGACAATTCACCACAGGCAAGGAATTTGATTAGGACTCACTTGTGAGAAATGATGTCAAAAGCATTATGGAAATATAAAAATATAAACCAGATTAATGAATGTAACAAGTGGCTCTAATGTGACGTATATTTCAATGATGATAGTTGTTGGTCTAGAAGTTGGTGTAGCTTGTGATTAAACTGCACCAACATTGGTGCAGGTAGGATATGTCACAGAATTTGGTGGGATGTCTTCTACACTCTTAAGTTTCATCCTTCTTCAGAGATGCATGCTTGATTTCTGAATACTGACCTTGGATGTTTGGCATAATATATTTTTCATTGTCTAAGATTAAGCTACTTGCTCCACATATTAGCTCATTGAAATGAATTCATGAAGATGTGAGGTGGTATTGTTCAATTACTGTAGTTGTCATGATTTATGGAATTTTTATGAGAGGCATTTACATAAATATGTGGAACAATAAACATCAAGAGAAAATGTTGTTGATTTTTTGACAATAAAGTGGGCATAAAAAATGAACATATGTGAGTACAGTGTTTTGAAGAAGGGAACACATTCCGTGCACACAAATTGTATCAAATGACAGATGATCACTCATGAATGGGGTATGACAATTGGTCCATAAAGACTGTATCATTGTCATTGAAGCAAATCTAATGCGTATAAGGATGCTGTTTTATTTGGATTTGTGAAATGTACCACTGACAGTCTGTGACTGTGCTGTATTGGCATTAACCAGTTTGCCAGTGAAATTGGGGTTTCTAATGACAGTCTAAGGAATATTTACTGTTGCATCAAAATTAATGTTCTAATTAAACTTCTCCCAAATCCAACGAATTCAGCATTCCTGATAATTTAAAATTTGTGGTCAATATGGTGCTGGGTGAAATTTCCTCATGTAAAGATGTCTCAGTTACTATAAAATGTGATAGTGATGTGTGTAAAGTTTGTTTAAAAATGGTTATGCGAGGTACCCTGTGTATTGAGTGGAAGTCATGGTACCACGATAAGTGTGTAAAAGTGAATCTGAAGTATATAAAAGTTGATCAATTCTGGATATGCCATCAGTACTTTATGAGTGCTTGAGAAACAAAATAATTAACACACTAAAATCAAAAGAAAAAATAATAATGGTTCTTACATACAATTTAGTGACTACAACCATGTAATACCATGAACTCCAGAATAAATATCAAGAACTGGTAATAAAATACTAAGGATTGGAGTAAAATCATCACATAGCACAAGATGTTGCAGCACACGGTCTTTCTATGCAGAAAACATGACATGTTCTGGCTAAAGCATGTAAACAAATAGTAAGTACAGCTCTGGTGATACTGCTATCGAATAAGTACTTGATTCTACATGAAGACTGTAATAAAACAGCAAACACAGACAAACCAGAATCAGTGACAAAATGTCCAATAAAGTGTACAGTCAAGAAAAGGAAATATGAAAACACCATAACAGCTCCATAACAACAAAGTCAGTCACAGCCACAGTATGAGCATAGCCACCATCATCACTGGAACAAGAAGAGGCTGTGCCAGAATCATCTTCGGCAAAAACAGCAAGAAAATGTGACGGTCCAACAGAAGAAACAGTGGTCAGTGCATCTATCAGTAGGATAACTGTAACACCTCTTCACCAAAAGTATGTTTAGACCAAGGCAAGAGAAATGTAAAGTTTTCAAGGTAAGCAGTGCTCAGTGCTTCTCAGTCTTCCACCAAAATATGCAATACATAAGAAACAAACTGCCACAATTAGAAGTGTCGATCGATAGGTCACTTGTTTGCATAACAGAACATTGGTGTAACAGTTCAGAATTAACAAATGTAGAAGTAAATTCGTAAAGTCAAGCCTGTAATTACAGTAGAAGCACTGTGAAATGTGGTGGATCATGCATATATGTGTATTCAAGTCAGTTATTAAAATTAGCCATAGATTTAAATAATAACACTAAAATACACAAGTACAGTGCGGTTTTCTCTGAGACAAAAAGATCTCTATTTGCCTCACTAATTAACAGTGAAACATGGGAGGAAGTGTACAGAGAAACTACTATAAATGGGAAGTTTTCAAAGTTTATGTCAATTTTAAATTCAGATTTGAAGAAATGTTTCCTAAAGTTCTAAGAATCACTTAATCATGCAACAGTAACAACTGGGTAACCAATGGGATAAGGAAATCTTCTGAAACCCTTAAGCACCTTAGCTCAATGAAAAACTACCTTAACGATTCAGCATTTCATAACTATTATTATACATAGAGAAAGATCTATAGAGAAGTATTTTTAGCAGCTAAAATGTAACAAAATGTAAAATTTATAGAAAAAGCTAATAATAAAATCAAAGTAGCATGGAAAATCACCAAACAGGAAACTAATAGGAAAAATTAAAGCCAATAAACATGTAGTTTCAACACAATGATACCAAAATAAATGACCCCAAAAAACTAACAAACTTTTCCAATCAGTATTTCAGCAGCATAGTAACCAGACTACAACAGAAGTTCAACAAAGCAAAGCATTTATAAACTTTGAGCAAAATACCACACACAATGATGCAATGATCAACCACAGCAGAAGAAGTACACAATGTTGTAACCGAAAATGTAAATATTCAACAGGCATAGATGAAGTACCTGCATGCTTACTGAAGGACTGCATAGACAACGTTAAAGACCCTTTAGTGCACATCATCAATTAATTACTCTCCACAGGTTGCTTCCCAGACATACTAAAGCATGCAAACATCCTACCTATACATAAGAAAGGTGATCCAGAAATCATAGAAAATAAAGACAAGTCTCGTTAGTCTCATCTTTTTCAAAAGTTGTAGAGACCATAATGAAAAACAGGCTCATGGGGTACTTAATAAAGTTCAATCTTCTGAATAAAGAGCAATTTGGTTTCTGGGCTGGCAAAAGCACAAATTCAACTGTTGCTCATTTCTAAAATGTTATCCTTGAAGCACTAGACAAAGGAGACCACATAACAGGGATCTTCCTCAATTTGACCAAAGCTTTTGACAGAGTAGGCCACACAATTTTGCTAAATGAGCTAAATGCACTAGGACTAAGAGGAGGTACAAACATGTGGTCTCATTCATACCTGCAAACATTCAACAGGTGGGGGTCACTGAGACTAACTCCAATCATACCTTTTCATACCTTTCAGACCCAGAATACATCATTATATGAGTCCCCCAAGGAAGTGGCCTGGGAATCCTCTTTTTAATATACATCAACGATTTTCCACAAAGTGTCAAACATGGTGAATCAGTACTGTTAGCTGACGACAGTAACATCTTAATCAAAGCTGAGTTGCCAAGTGTATTCAATGAAAAAGCTGAGGAAACCTTAAGCATGTATGCCAGTGGATGGAGGCTAACAAATTAACCCTAAATGTGAAAAAAAGCCAACAGTATTAGTTTCCACTTAAACAGAAAACCAAACAGTACCAAGCTAAAAGTTAATGACAAGCACATGGAACGAGTACCAACAACAAAATTTTTAGGCATGCATGTCGACTCTCATCTAAATTGGACTGAGCACAATGCGGCACTGTCTGCCCTCGGTAGCTGAGTGGTCATCATTAGAGAATGTCAATCCTAAGGGTACGGGTTCGATTCCCGGTTGAGTTAGAGATTTTCTCCACTCAGGGACTGGTTGCTGTGTTGCCCCAATAATCATCATTTCATCCCCGTCGATGCACAAGTTGCTGAAATGGTGTCAAATTGAAAGACTTGCGCCCAGCAAACAGTCTACCCGATGGGAGGCCCTAGTCACATGACTGCGGTACTTGGAAAATGAATAGCTTCAGCATGCTATGCACTTAGGATAATAAATTCAGTGTTTAGTAACTTGAGTACTAGAACTGCATTTTTTGCATATGTCCACTCTATAATTAGTTACGACATATCCTTCTGGGGAGCAACAGAGCAGAACAGACTAATAATATTTAAGTTGCAAGAAAGGGCTGTACAAATCAGCAGTAGATCCCATTGCATGGACTTATTCAGATCTTTGGGTATATTGAAAGTTCTGTGTTAATATAATTTTGCAGACAGTGATAGACATAAAAAACGCATTGACTAGTTCCTAATAAACTGTCCCATACATGCACATGAAACCAGACACAGGCAACACTTACACCTCTATAGGAAAAACAAATAAAAATCTCAAAATAGCATGTTACACAACGGAATGAAATTGTACAAAAATCTTCCAAGAGAAATCAAAGACATAAGCGAAATAGATAACTTCAGGAAATCGCTAAAAAAGTATCTCTTGGAAAAGTGTTTTTATACTGTCAAGGATTACTTGGAATGATGTAAATATACAGCTATATGTAAAAATTATCAACTGTCTTATTAAGTGATTTAAAAATTTATCTTTATGTTACAATATTCATGAATTCCGATTGTGATAACTATAAATTTGTTTACCTATTGCATATACTCATTTGACAAGATCCATACAGTCCTGATTGTCTATGGATGGACAAATAAATAAATAAAAACAAATTACTCTGCACAAATTATTGTTGATCAACAAATAATTTTCCTTAAAGTTATTCATATCAATAAAGTTTTGCTCTTTTATGTTCAACTACATTATCTATTCACATGCCATCAGTGCTGACATGGCATAATGGGGATCAGATCACCATCATTCTACCATCCCTTGGATCAACCGTATTTCCTGTTCGTCCCAGATCCTGGATGAAATCAAGAAGGGCTTCACTGTCCCTCACACAATATTCATCATCACCTTACCTTCAGTTTTCTTAGGGACATCATATTGATGTTATTACATCTGTTTAATATTGTTTCCATTTTCATTGAAATATTGGTGTGGTACCTAAACCTTCATCCAAGAAATATTTGCAACATGTACAGATTGAATAGCTTTATGTAACCTAGATTATAAGTATTTGGACATCAAAGCATAGCAGGGTAGGGATGGCGGAAGTGGGTTGGGCAGTTAGACACAGTCAGGAGGTGGACAGATGATTGGGTGGGGAGGGGGAGTGCAAAAAAGACAAAAGTAAAAAAACGAGAAGTAAAATACATGGGTGCATTGGTGGAAGAGAAAGCTGTATAGTACTCAAGTGGGAACAGAGGAAGGGATAGGTGGTTAAAGGACTGTGACTGACAAAGGTTGAGTCCAGGGGTATGGGAGTGTAGGATATATCTGCAGGGAGAGTTCCTACATTTTCAGTTCAGAAAAACTGGTGTTAGTAGGAAGGATCAAGATGACACAGACTGTGAAGCACTTACTGAAGTAAAGAATTTTGTGTAGGTTAGTGTGATCAGCGACCGTGTATTCAATAACAGGAAGAACTTTGGCATTAGGGATGTTTGTATTAAAGGAGGTGGCATCAATAGTGATAAGCTGGACACTGTGCGGTTAAGGAACAGTAACTATGGAGAGTCAGTGTGGGAATTGGTCAGTGTCTTTTATGTAGGACCTAAGGTTGCACATGATAGGCAGGTGTTGGTCTATGAGAGCAGAGATTCTCTCAGTGTGGGCACAATACTGAAAACAATGGATGGTGGGGCATATGGACTTTATGAAGCATGTAAAAGTTAGGAATGCATGCAGTGGTAGGTGTGAGGGGAGAAGGAGTCAGAGAGAGAGAGAGAGAGAGAGAGAGAGAGAGAGAGAGAGAGAGAGAGAGAGAGAGACTCAATGGAGACATTCTGAGATCAGCCTAAGTATGTGAAGAAAGACACCACAGCTCCCTCCTTAATCATATCTCCCAGATTGCATCTCCCATCATTCACAGTTGCTCGAAGTCAGCCTCTGCAGCCAGACATAATGGTCATATGTGTGTTTGACTTCAGAAGAAGGTCCTTTGGCTCAAGAGGCTACTTGTTTAGCAGTATTTTTGTTATGCCTGTCTGGGACACAACATCTCCAATGTATGGAGAGTAGCAATCTATCATTTTTTCATAGCATTGTCATTATGATTAAGCAAATACTTCATTAACTAACCATGACTGATCTAACTTTGCTCACAGTTGCCCCTAGTTTCCCATCTCAGGATTAGCCCAAATAGGGAAGCTTATAGCAAATCTAATTCCCAGTAGCACTAACTGCTAATGAGTAGAAGAAAAATTACTGATTGCCTAACCTTTGACAAGCTAGCAATAAAGAATAGTGTCTAATTATAAGTTAGGTGAGAGGTAGGAAAAGTCATTCTTGAGATATGCTGCCACTACCCCATGCTCCCACTCACCATTAATTTCCATTAATTTAGCAGGAGTTTCTTGGCACCCTGTTACTCATTGCACCTGAAATTTTCTGGGATTTTTTTTTTTTTTAAGTTTGAGTAATCACCCTGACGAACATTTACATGAATTTTACGTATATGAACATTTAATAGAATTCTGAATTCTGAACTGATATTCTGCCAGTGTCTCTAATGTTCTGTAACTTCAATCGGTTTGATGGGATGTTTGCAGAATAGGATGCAATTTAATCCTAGTAGTCATTAATAAATAATTTAGCAGAAATATTAATACCTTAACTGTCCATCCATGGGCAATGTTGAATGGTGCACTTAGCTCTCTCCAGACAATTTTACAGGGCCCGTTATTATGGTGTCAAATCTGTGTTCTGCTCTATCTGCACATCACAAATCATGATCTTTCCATCCGCTACTTTTCTGTTGCTCTGGAACAAATAGGCTGCTATTTTCCTGACAAATATTTTTCTTTTACTATGAAACATCATAAGCTGCTATTTTCACAAAAAAATCTTTTTTTTCCCTCTGAGACATTTGAGTTCACTTTTTTCCTATCTGTAATATTGGGAGTCATATTTTTAATGTTCTCTACTCTTATACATATACTTTCTGGTGGAAACAATTTTGTATTCATATTCAAGAGCTTAGCATAGAACCTTCCTTTGAGAAATGCACTACACAGAAAACTTATCAGTAAATTTACTCAGTTTTTATAATACTAAATGGAATATTCACATTTTCCTGATTATTTATGTTAAAGGTCAATTTAAAATCATCTCAGAAATAAGATTTGGTCTTCTTGTTATATTCATATAATTCTATCCTTACAACTATTCTAATTATTGAAATAAAGACCCACTATTTTGCATAAATAAACAGGAAAATACACTTGTGGTTAGAGGGTTAAGGTTCTGCTCTCCTAGGTGGAGGACAGTGTGGTAAAACTTTTTATATTTTGTTAATTATGCTCATACTGTGTTCCAGAGATAGTAGTTCATATTCCTTCCTACACACATACAAATTGCTTATAATTCTGAGACCTGTTCCCATACTTTTCTGCCATGTTTCTGGCGAAAAAAGTATTTGCTCTTGATTGTTAAATCATGTTGTGGGACAGACTAAAAAGTAAATTGTTTATTGTAATATTACCTGGAAGGAGTTGTAATCATGTTAAACTGTATAGATTTTGGATGATACTAACATTATTAACAGTAACTAGGCAAGGCAATGGGATTATAGCATTTCCTCAGAAATAAAACTCAAGATAAGATCTTTGTCTTGATGACTTTACCTTTATCGTCACACATGTTCCTAGATATATACAGTTTGTGGATTGGAGGGATCAGTGGACAGTGGGTCAACAACAATAACTTGAATTTTGGATCAAGCCCTGTGTGGCAAAATTTTCATTTAGCTTCTTAGAATACAAAAAAATGTTTGCTGGCCATTAGCCAATGATAATGCTAAGTCTTGGACAAGGTTCCTCTAGTTTTCTTTCTTTTCTTTGTTACTCTGTCCTCCTTTGTCATGCATTCAGCAGTTTTTTAACCTTCACTGACACACTGTGTGTCCACCAGTAGAAGCCCACTTTTATAGTGTCTCCAGATGATTAGTTTGTTTATGGTTTTGAATCCATCGTTAAAGTATATTATGACATAAATTACACCAATCTGAAAGGCTGACATGCCAACAAATGCAGTTTTTGGCAAGTGGTTCCAAATGCAACTACTAAGAGCTTTTTTTGGATTCTGCATTTTGCCACATAAACATTTTTGCAGGAATCTAGAATTTGAAAGACCTTCATATTTTGGCATTAATTCTACCACAACAGTTTCTGGCATTTATTTTGCATGTGTATGTTTTCGTCCTTTTGCTTCACATCTATTGTACTGGCACAATTAAGTATTAATCCTAACCTCATTTCACTGCAACATAACAACTCCTACAGTTTTTCATGATTTCCAACAATCCACTTGTGCAGTTTACAATAAAATTTATGACTGGAATTCAGTTTGTTAGTTTTTGATATTTTGTCATGCTAAATCATTGAAATACACCTAAACTAATCACAACAACAGGTTTATAACATAACTGCATGCAAAAAGCACAAGTAAACTAAAGTAAACTAACTGTATTGATAGAATGGTCAATTGCAGTAAATCCCCGCTGACAGTAGAACGCTGGCACTGTTTTTCATCTCAGAGTAGCACTTGCAAACCTCTGTCCTCAATTATTTGTTAGATATGCTCCAGTCTCTGCCTCCCTCTACAGTTTTTACCCTCTACAGCTCCCTCTAGCACCAAGACGTTATTCCCTGTTATATTTACATATGTCCTATCATCCTGTCCCTTCTTGATCCCAATGAGTCTTTCCTACATATCTTCTTCCTCACTAATTCTGCAGAGACCCTCATCATTCCTTTCCTTATCACTCCACCTAATTGCCATTATTCATCTCTAGCTCTCAATCTCAAATACTTCAGTTCTCTTCTGTACTGGTTTTTCCATAGTCCATGTTTCACTACCATAAAATTCTGTGCTGTAAACATACATTCTGAGATAGTTCCTCCTCAAATTAAGGTCTATGTTTGACATTAGTAGATTTCTTGTGGCCTCCTTGGCAGTTAAAAAGCACTAACTGCATCTGCTTAAAAAAGGCATTTAAACACAAAAGTGATGAGATTGCATATTGTACATAAAGTACATATTTAGAGAATCAGGAAGAATCAAAGAATTTTATTAAATGAAACAGAAAATTTACATTTTTTGAACCCTCATGATGTCCAGGCCCTTTAAACTATTAAAAAAAATTGTACTTATATTTTGACAACTGCTATCCTTTCCATGTCAAATGTTTCCTCTCATACAGTGTAGGCAAGGCAAACACATTTATTCAGATACAGGCTCTTTACAGGGATAAATCACCTTTCTCACTTCTGCCTTCACTGGACATAATTACAGTACCACCTCAGCTCAAAAGCAGATTTCCTCAGCTATCACCTCCAGTACTGGTACCACTGATCCCTCAAAAAGAATCTTAGGAATACAATTGTTGTCACTCTGTATTATCCTGGCTTTGAAACTGTTTATAAGCTACTTAAACAAGCCTATGACTCCCTAAAATCATATCGTGAAATGTGGTCCATTCTACCCAACATTTTGTCCATGGCATGTAGAACAGCTTGTAATGTCCCTGTCAATAATCGCAACATCCTTCTCAGACCTCATGCTCCTTCCACACTTACTTTATTAATCTATGGTTCCTAACCCTATGACCATCTCCACTGTAAGGCTTAACCTATGAACCCTCCTACCATCACCTATACCATCTCTGTATCTGGCAAAACATATTCTATCAAAGGGAGAACCATTTGTGAAATGACACATCTCCTGTACCATCTGTTGCATAAATACTCATCAGCTTTTTTTACATTGGTGTGACTACCACCAAGTCTTCAGTTCAGATGAATTTTCATAGGCACCGTGTGTATGCTGGAAACACACAAAATCTAGTTGCAGAAATTGCTATGCAGCATGACAGTCTTAACCTCAGTGCCTGTTTCATCAGACATCCCATCTCGATTCTTACCACAGACATATGTTTCTCAGCACTCCACAGGTGGGAACTAGCATTACAAGTCCTTGCTTCTTCATTTTTGTTAATTTCTTTGGTTTCAGTATTCATTTCTTCACATCCTTTTAGTTTTTTGTACCTCTGTTTTCTGTACCATCTCTTCACCCTCCAAGCTTTCCAATATGCTCTCTTCCCACCCACTTTCCTCCACCCCTCTTTCCACAATCACTACCACATACTTACCTTTCTAAACTTATTAGCTTGTGCACGATATTGTGTCAGTAATACTTGTATTATATATTGCCATATCTTCCACTTTTAAGCTCTCAGATTTTCAGATCTCTTGCAATGCAGTCCTCAACAATCCATCTTTCCTTCTTATCCTATCCAGTAAGTCTCCCTTGACCGGGGGCTCCTCTTCCCAACTCTCCTCATTTCCTAATTGTGACCAGTCCTTTCCATTCACACATCTTCCTTCGCGTTCAATCCTTCTGCAACCAGAAGGAGCAACTGCCTCTGAAAACCTGCAGATTTCTGTACATATATATGTGTGGTCCGTTGTCACAGCTTGGTGAGTAAATTTTTTAACTATTGAATTACACTACGTTTTCAAGAATTAATTATCTTCATTGACATTTTAAGTGATTTTCACCTGGAGTTCAGCCACTGTTTCACCCTGTGCATTACATAAGCTCATAAAGATTCTAATACTACTAAAGATGCAGATGAAATGCATAGTCAAAATCATCAACATCATAAATAGTAAAAAAAATTAAATCTGGTCCTTCTGAAATGTATAAACTAATTTTTAATGCAGATGTATTTTCCATTTATTTGTGTTCCTGAATATACTTCTGATCATATCCAGTTGGTCACATATAAATTCACACCATTTTTTATGTAGAATACACCCTTCTATACCTAAGAAATATTGGTTTTTTTCTTTTTACCTGACTGCATTTCTTCACCTCCATCACATTGTAGCTCAGCAACTCTTATAATCTTCAAATTATTCATTCCTATATCTCTTTTAAGTTATTTTAGTTTTGGTTGTAGCAGTGTTTGACACTCCAGGAAAGTACCAATTGTTGTTCCGATATTACGCCTCCTCCTTTCAAATTGTCACCCCACCTTCCCATCTACCCTCAACCCACACACACAAGCATGTGCACACACACACACACACACACACACCAAGCAAGACATTACTCTACATTGGGACATCGATTTAACATAAGAGGAACTCATATTTAGCATATAAAATGGAGAGAAATGCAGGGAAAACAAATTGCAGAGGTATTCTGTTGTCTTTCACAGTTCTCAAGACCATCCTTAACAAGTCATTCATTTTAGGCCAGACACTGATTAGCCTGTTGGTCCATGGGAGGTATTCCCTCCTACCACCCATTTCTGGGAGGCATTCCCCAATCTGCCACCTTGAAATGTTCCATCTACGGGTTTCAGGTTCTGCAAAGGAAAAAAGTATCTTTCTTGCCACCTCGCAAAATCAAGCTTATGTAACTAAAGTTTTGTTTGTTTGTGGGTACTTGTCTTTTTTTCTGGTATACATTGAAATGCCTGAACAATAGTACCACTGCACAAAAGTAGAGCAACCAAAGTAAAACAATGCATCAAATTTAAATGGGAAGTAGCATGCAGTAATTTATTTCTACATTTGAAGGAGAACGATACAGGAACAGTCCATCCTGAGCCAGTGGAAGTGTAGAGTAAATGCATAAAACAGAGTGAATGGTCATTCAGTGTGCAGGGAACCAATACACTGATCAATATTTAAACATTGATAATTTTCCCCATCTTGTACACTAGAAAATGGTACTGAAAACGTTAATACAGACAGCAAAATTTATTTCCGATACCAACCACTTACAGTCTGAATGGCAGCACTTGAGGCACATGTTCAGAGAGGATGATTATAGCACGAGAGACACTGCAAATGCTCCACCAAAGATGCATGTCTTGTGAATTGGCAGAAGAAGCCAAGCCAACAGCTTTCCTGACATACTGTGGGCTAACAAGCAGCAAGTTAGGATGTGTACTGCAGAGACATGGATTGAGACCAGTGCTTTGTCCCATCCCCAAAATATGACATGTGCTATGCCTTGTTAAAGAGAACATAGCTATGCATGTGTCAGGTGTGCATGGTGTCCCTTGTGAGTGCAGTAGGATTTATGTAGGTCAATCAATTTGCACAGTTGTAGGGTGTTGTAGGGAGCACAAGAGACATATTAAATGGAGGGAGCTGGAGAAGTCAGCCATATCTGAGCACTGCCTGGAAAACAGACACAAAATACGGTTTGAGAACAAAAAAGTTTTGGCTCATGTGTCAACATACTTGGATTCTATTATAAAAGAGGTGACTGAGATAAGACTGAACAACAACAATTTCAACAGAGACCAGGGGCACACTGACTAGGGCATGGGGACAGGCATTGATGTCAGAAGGAAGTTACAGTCGATGACTGACACTTATAGGGAGGTTGGGAACAGCAGTTTCGAACGTGGCACTGGCCCCTCGTGCCACCTTACATCACGCAGTCCCATGTCTGGCTGGAGCCGCTATGAGCTACCCAACTCACCTTCAATGAGTGTATCGTTTTTGTTCTCTCTGATAGGTGCCAGTGACTGTAATTATGGTTATATAAGTGGAAAAATGTGCCATGCCCAGCTGTCAGTAGTTTTACTCCTGGCAATGATGACAATGATAATCATTGAATACTTGTGAATTTTTTTTCTTTTTTTTCAAATTGACTCAGCTTGAAGACCGAGAATATTTTATTCATAGATTTGTTTAACATATTTTTCTTCAAGCAACAAGATACAGACTCTAGCTGTCACAATGTCCTCAAGAAAAAGTCTCTCTGTACTAAAGCACAAATGACACATTTGCATAGCATCATGTTGTGAAGTGGCTCTGAGCCTGAGTGGGCTAAGCAGCTGCCACCAGCCAACATATACTATGATGGCAGAGTGCGCTCGTGATACCAAGCCACTGGAGGTGTGACAAAGCTGGCATACATCACTGGGTCTACCAGATCCTGTACGACCGCAATCAGCATTCAACAAAAAATTGCAATTCCATGCCACCTATGGTATGCTGTAGAGAGGTATTGATACTTGATACCAAAAATACTACAACAGAACCAAGACTGTCTTCAAACAATCTGACCCTCAACACACAGAGCTCATAGTTGACAATATGTCTCCTGGAAGAACACTGTTCACAATGATCTCATTTAATGTCAGTTATGACAAGAAGTCCAAATTTTACAGCAGTGGTACAGATTATTAGTATTAGGCAACTCTCCCATAAATGTCATAGTGCTTCACTTTACACACTGGAGTGTATGTTGGTACTACCTCCCCTACCTGTTCCTCAGTTGTAAACATCAGCATGCTGCCACCCTGAAAAGGTTTTCAGTTTCCTGTGCTGACTAATAGTATATTTACGATTGTATTTATTATGGTATTGATATTTTTTGGTGTGAACATTATAGTGTTGTTGTCTAGTATGATTGTGTTTTTATGTTCCACGCTCCTACCTCCTCCCTACCCTTTCCCCACACATGCTATGGTTATTCAAGGAGATGACAGCAGAAGGGATGGACGGGCAAGCACGGCCAAAAAATGTATGGCAGAGTAGAATAGAAGAAACATCTCCATAGGCGAGAGAGGATGGAACAGTTTCTACAGACAGAGAGATGGAAATCCTTTGTGTCCTCTACATGGTGAATATATCTGGACTGCATTAAGAAAGTAAATGAAATGATAATTCAATGGACACCCTAGCTGCAAACAGACATTGATGTACTTCATTAGGGAGATGTTGAAAATCTGTGCCCCGACCGGGACTCGCACCCAGGATCTCCTGCTTACATGGCATACTCTCTATCCATCTGAGCCACCGAGGGCACAGAGGATAGCCTCCCCGTGAGACCCACATTCCCAACATGTCCACACCATTACATTCCAGTGCGCCTAAGAGATGTACATGAAGTACGCCTGTTTGCAGCTAGGGTGTCCATTTAATTGTCATTTCATTTCTAGCAAAGCTGCATGGTCATCTACGGTATGTGTTCTTTTGGTAACAGATACTATCATCATGTATCATTAAGAAAGTGTTTGAATGATAGCCTTCTGTTATTGTTATGATGATGTGCTGTTTTATGCATCATACACTCCTGGAAATTGAAATAAGAACACCGTGAATTCATTGTCCCAGGAAGGGGAAACTTTATTGACACATTCCTGGGGTCAGATACATCACATGATCACACTGACAGAACCACAGGCACATAGACACAGGCAACAGAGCATGCACAATGTCGGCACTAGTACAGTGTATATCCACATTTCGCAGCAATGCAGGCTGCTATTCTCCCATGGATACGAACGTAGAGATGCTGAATGTAGTCCTGTGGAACGGCTTGCCGTGCCATTTCCACCTGGCGCCCCAGTTGGACCAGCGTTCGTGCTGGACGTGCAGACCGCGTGAAACGACGCTTCATCCAGTCCCAAACATGCTCAATGGGGGACAGATCCGGAGATCTTGCTGGCCAGGGTAGTTGACTTACACCTTCTAGAGCACGTTGGGTGGCACGGGATACATGCGGACGTGCATTGTTCTGTTGGAACAACAAGCTCCCTTGCCGGTCTAGGAATGGTAGAACGATGGGTTCGATGACGGTTTGGATGTACCGTGCACTATTCAGTGTCCCCTCGACGATCACCAGAGCTGTACGGCCAGTGTAGCAGATCGCTCCCAACACCATGATGCCGGGTGATGGCCCTGTGTGCCTCGGTCGTATGCAGTCCTGATTGTGGCGCTCACCTGCACGTCGCCAAACACGCATACGACCATCATTGGCACCGAGGCAGAAGCGACTCTCATCGCTGAAGACGACACGTCTCCATTCGTCCCTCCATTCACGCCTGTCGCGACACCACTGGAGGCGGGCTGCACGATGTTGGGGCGTTAGCGGAAGACGGCCTAACGGTGTGCGGGACCGTAGCCCAGCTTCATGGAGACGGTTGCGAATGGTCCTCGCCGATACCCCAGGAGCAACAGTGTCCCTAATTTGCTGGGAAGTGGCGGTGCGGTCCCCTACGGCACTGCGTAGGATCCTACGGTCTTGGCGTGCATCCGTGCGTTGCTGCGGTCCGGTCCCAGGTCGACGGGCACGTGCACCTTCCGCCGACCACTGGCGACAACATCGATTTACTGTGGAGACCTCACGCCCCACGTGTTGAGCAATTCGGCGGTACGTCCACCCGGCCTCCCGCATGCCCACTATACGCCCTCGCTCAAAGTCCGTCAACTGCACATACGGTTCACGTCCACGCTGTCGCGGCATGCTACCAGTGTGAAAGACTGCGATGGAGCTCCGTATGCCACGGCAAAGTGGCTGACACTGACGGCGGCGGTGCACAAATGCTGCGCAGCTAGCGCCATTCGACGGCCAACACCGCGGTTCCTGGTGTGTCCGCTGTGCCGTGCGTGTGATCATTGCTTGTACAGCCCTCTCGCAGTGTCCGGAGCAAGTATGGTGGGTCTGACACACCGGTGTCAATGTGTTCTTTTTTCCATTTCCAGGAGTGTATGTCAGTGATACTGTTGTATCAAGGGATGTCTTGTATGAGTTTGTATGCTGAGTTTATTCTTAGGTTTTTATGTGTAGGAATGTCAAGTAAATTCTTCATTATTTCTTTATGAATAAATAACTGTTATTATGATAAGGATCATGTGCAGTAATCTCTCATTTTCAATCATTATTCAGCGAGCCATTTTTGTGTTGCAGATGTATTGTGAAGTAAATCTAAATTTGATGTTCACAGTAAACTTTTATTTTGGTGGATTACTGGTACAGTGATATGTGTGGCAAATTGGTGAGTTGGTGCTTACACTTTCAATCTGTTATGATGTGTCAGTACATCCTGGGTTTCCAATTCACCAGTATATCTTACAGTGATTTGTTCCATTACTTCCCATGTTTATCATAGTTCTATTTTCTTTCTGTGATTAATAGTTTTTTTGGAATTTGAAGCAATAATTAGCACTTCAGTCTATCTTTCACATTTGCAAATGTGGAATAAACTCATTGTCTGGTTAGACGTCTCTACTGTTAATGTCTTAGCTATCAGGTAATATCAATGGTTTTGTAGGTTGCAGTGTCACATATCTTCCATTAAAGTTTCCTCATCACTGACCACCTGTGTGTATTTCTTAGGTAGGACGATTTTTGTTTGCAAGTAAAGAAATGAGTTCAGATATCAACTCTGTGTACAGATGGGGTTGTTGAGTGTGCTATATCGTACAACTACATATACCTGCACTACAGACATGATCAGTGGGTTGCTGTATCATTGGTCCGTTTCCATATGTTCTGGATGTGGCGGCACTTGGACAAGTAAAATCAGGTCATGCAGGAAGAGCATTGAGCTTAAATGAGATACACAAGGATCTTTATACTAGTCGTCTCACGGTGTGCCAATCCGCCAGCTTTGCCTCCTGACAGGTGGGCAGCAGAGTCCACCGCTGCATGCGGTTACCCACCATCAATCACCTTTATTGTCTCTTCATTAATTCGCTCCATGAAGTATTACCATCGTGTATGCTTTAGATGTGGTTCTTATGCCAGCTACAACGAATATTGTACTGACAGACCTCACCTTACATCGTGTAAAGGGCGTAGTCTTAATCTTTCTAAACGAATACTGTGACGGCAACAGTGCAGACAGCAGATGTAGTACTAAAATCAATGAAATATCCAATTCAATTAATGTGAACTCACCGTCGTGGTATGAACTAATGCTTGCTACAATGAATACTGAACTGAGAATATTGAATCTTGACTTGAATAAACTATGAAATAAGCACTTAAAACCATCCAACATTCCTTACACGAACAGTCAGCTAGCAAGTTCCACACACATTGGTGTGTAGAAGACTTCGCTAATAACGTAAAGGTGATAGGACCAAACAATAACACGATAACCGACACTGAACGAACAGATGTGCTGAGTGATACGAGAGCGTCTTAGAAACCCTCAAAAAATAAACAATTAAATTAATTAATTAATTAAATAAAATAAAAACAATGATAGCACCTACTGTGTTACGCTGTGTGGTGCCCACCAGCTTTGGTTCTACAGGAACACGAAATTACAAAGCAGATGCGAGTATCGTGTCGATTTTCGCGTTAAAACTATACATGGTTTTTTAAGGTTGTGGTTATATGTGAAGTATCAAGGTACAGTACTGCTTTCTCTGATACGTTAAGAAACAGCAGTCTTTCACTACCATCCACAAATACCGCACTGCACGTTGATTGTGGTAACATTAATCGCATATTAACCACTCTGTGGGAAGTACAGGATCGTGCCACCAGAAAACAGGACACCATATGGTGTAAGGTTGCACATGCTGTAAGGTAGTAATAAAGTCATTCATCTTGCCGAATTTATAAAGTGATGACATGTCCACAGGGTTGTAGGTCATGGAGAATGATGCTCGATGGGGTATGATCGCATACCACAGAAGCCGTGCTATGTGAGGAATCACTCAAAATGCAGTGCTAGCTTGAACATTAGACTGAGGTTGTAAGAAGTGCACAAAATACTACGACTAATACTATGGCCTTCTAGCAAAGCAAATGTTTTCTGTGACTTGGAATCATGTCTTTCCATTCAACCATACGCTTGTGTTGCAGATGTTTCATCAGTGATTACCACCCCAACTGGCGAATCATATCCATGGCACACTCGTCGCTATTTCAAAATGAACTCCCCTCTGAAAACTTTTTCGAGCTTATCTGCTAAGGATCTCATCAGTCTCTCTGCGCCTTGTAAATGTTCCTCAGTTTCTGACCCGCCCTGTCTGCAACAGTGCCTATGTGAACCGAACAGTTTCATTTACACACTGACAAGAAGTCAGGGGGCCCTAAATCTATCACCTTATGCATCCCGCAGAGGAACAAAGCGAGCTGAGTTAATGTGACTGGACCATGTTTTAACCACTCGATGGAAATGAGAGCATGTTATCAATCTGACAATCGTGTACGTGATGTAAGACCACCATTAAATGGTGCTGACTCCCACAACATGAGGCAGCAGAAGAAGACAGTATGAGCAGTTACGATGGTGTTTCTTATTGTTGAGTTTGGAAGACTTCGCATCGCACAGAAGCTGGTAAAAAAGGTGAGGACTTTGCTACTGCTCACAGCATTGTGGACCACTTACAAAGTACAGGTACAGCCGTCTGAAAGAGATGATCCCTAAATTGTGCAAGAGCCCCATGACCAAAATTGCATCCACATTTAACAGCACGCTATATCACAGGACACCTACAAGGTGGGGGAGGTTCAAAAATGGCTCTGAGCATTATGGGACTTAACTTCTGAGGTCATCAGTCCCCTAGAACTTAGAACTACTTAAACCTAACTAACCTAAGGACATCACACACACATCCATTCCTAAGGCAGGATTCGACACTGTGACCGTAGCGGGTGGGAGAGAGTTCTGATCACCTCTACATAGTGTTCTGCTGACAGCCAGACCGTTTTCAAAGAGGTCGAGATCATAGCGACTGGGATAGCTTGCGCTTCTCACATGAGAACAGGGTAGCGATAACGAGAACTGGAAACACATTATGCAGCCAAGAGTATTGTCGATTTTGTAGAGGAACTCTTGTTATGATAGGATATTCGGCGCGACTTAAGCCCCGTCAAGCACAGCCAGTATACAGTGCACCATCGACTGTCAATCAAGTTGGTGGAGGGATGGCATCAATTATCAGAAGGATTTCATACGGAGCATGCGTCACCACGAAGTTCTGCCTTTGGTCATCACTTCTGAGCTTATAGGTAGTGAAAAACATTTCAACAACATGAAGGCATCGCTATCATGCACTGGAAATATACACATGTATAATGTTGTGTCACCGCCAGACACCACACTTGCTAGGTGGTAGCCTTTAGATCGGCCGTGGTCCGTTAGTATACGTCGGACCCGCGTGTCGCCACTATCAGTGATTGCAGACCGAGCGCCAGCACACGGCAGGTCTAGAGAGACTTTCTAGCACTCGCCCAGTTTTACAGCCAACTTTGCTAGCAATGGTTCACTGACTAAATACGCTCACATTTGCCGAGACGATAGTTAGCAAAGCCTTCAGCTACGTTATTTGCTACGATCTAGCAAGGTGCCCTTATCAGTGACTATTGATATTGTAAATCATGTACCGTCAAGACCGACGTTCGTCATTAATGGATTACAGTTAACTATTCCACCAGCTATGTCCGTTGTTTCTAAATTCTACTTTCCTTGTCCTGTTCCAGACCCTATGCCAGTCTGCGTGAGCTAAACCGCGTGACTTTGGGCCTCCTCTAGTAACATGGTGTTGGCTCTCCTGCCAACCACAACATATAACACCTACACTATGACTGGGACACCGAATGAAATTTGCACCATATTCAGATTCCAGTGCCGTAACTACCGTTCTGCAAAAATTATTTCTGAACCAAAGCATCATAACTCCTGTAAATAGCAGATCTGCCATTCAGATCAAAAGAATTCCATATTTAAGAAGTCTTCCTCAAACAACAGTCAGTTACATGGATAATGATCGATGTGTGTGTGTGTGTGTGTGTGTGTGTGTGTGTGTGTGTGTGTGTGTGTGTGTGTGTGTGTGTGTGTGTGTGTGTGTGAATATTGGAACAAGAAGGTACCACCTCAAAGTACCATTATCCAAGATGTTGGCCTTGACATCAGCTAATGACGTCAGCAAAGATGGCTGCGATGACTTAATTCAAGATGGCGGATTTTGGTGGGAACATAGGTCAATTGGGCTACCTCCACTAACCTAACCCTCCCTCCTTTCTCCTCCCCCAGAAAATTGCAGGAAGTTCAAATTCCATCATGATAATCCATCACACCATGGTTACCTCTACTAACTTAAGAAAATGGTGGGAAATAGGTCACTTGGACTATATCCACTAACCAAAGTCACCCAACTACCACATCCTCCTATGAACTGGTGGGAGGTTTGAATTTTGGCCAGATATAGGTCAATTTGCGTATCTTTACAAACCAAAAAAAATGGGGCAACAGAGACTCCACTAACCTAAGTCACCTGACCACCACCTCATCCTAAGATATTGTGGGAAAAGGACTCAACCTGCACTGGAAATAAGTCTTTTTTATTTTGCATGCACCAGTCTTTATTTAAACAATTCGATGCAGTACAGCCATCCAGTGTAGTCACCATGGGGTCCAGAGTCCATCTGACCTAGTACACAGTACCACCACCAGAGGACACTGTCGTCCGTCCTGTAACATAATCCAAGATGGCCACCATGACGTCAGCTGATGACACAGGTAGCCTTATCCAAGATGGCGGGAAACAGTTTGTTCATCACCAAGCATGGGCCTAGTACACAGTAACACCACCACAGAGCACTGTTACCCATTCTGTAACATAATCTCTAGGCGCTCCAGTCTGGAGCCGCGTGACCCCTACGGTCGCAGGTTCGAATCCTGCCTCGGGCATGGATGTGTGTGATGTCCTTAGGTTAGTTAGGTTTAAGTAGTTCTAAGTTCTAGGGGACTGATGACCTCAGAAGTTAAGTCCCATAGTGCTCAGAGCCATTTGAACCATTTTTTTGTAACATAATCCAAGATGGAGGGGGAAAGGGTGGGAAACAGAGTGGTCACCACGAGGTCTGGACCTAGTACACACTAATGCTTTATTTATTTTGGAACAGTCGCCATGGGGTCTGGTGTCCAACTGAACTAGTACACAGTACTGCCATCAGTGGGCGCTGTCGTCCATTACATGATGTAACCCAAGATAGCAGTCTGGGGTGGGGGAAAATGGCGGGAAAAGGACTCTGCCTGTGCTGGACATAAGTCTTTACTTTGTAGGCAGTGTCTCCACCATGAGATCTAGAGTCCAACTTACCTAGTACACAGTGTTGCCATAAGAGGGTGCTGTTGTCCCCCTGTGACATAATCAAAGATGGTGGTCTAGAGGAAGAAAATGGCGCGAAAATGACTCAGCCTGTGATGGAGAGAGTAAGGAAGCACTGTACTTCATTTATTTTTAACAATTTACATAGGGACTGATTTGAGATAGTATATTTATCACACTGATACAAAACACTCACTCTAATGTGCTTGGGCTCACACCACACAGCCCACAAACCTGTAAACTACTCCCAACTAACATTCTTCAGACACACGAACAACTCCTAAAAATGGTTCAAATGGCTCTAAAACACCGTGGGACGTAACATCAGAGGTCATCAGTACCCTAGACATAGAACTATGTAAACCTAACTAACCTAAGGACATCACACACACATCCATGCCCGAGGCAGGATTCGAACCTGTGACCGTAGCAACAGTGCAGTTCTGGACGGAAGTGCCTAGAACTGCTCGGCAACAACTAATAATTTAACGAATTTATTTCAGTGCAGACATGCGAACTCCTCCTAAATAATGCAGTACACTGATGTGCATACAGGTAATCAACTTGTAAACTGTCCAAATAATGCATAGCACAGCTTGCAGACTTGCTAGCAAAATAATGCAACAGTCATGCAATAAACGTGCACAAGCACCGTCTGCCACCCCCTGTCCACTAGACTGCACAGGAGGCTACCGGCAGCCCCCGTGAAATAACGCAGCCATCAGCTGTCAAACCACATACTGATGCCCTCAAGCATGAGGTGACAACATCCCTTTCGTAATTGATACTTGAGAAATTCCCCTAAAAAATACGTGATCATCTAGGCACTGCTGTTGATGCGGCCGGAAAGTCGTGAAGAACTATTTGCAGAGCGTGTCGACACCGGATGCAAGCCAGCACGAGCCATCACTCTCACGCTGCTGATGCCTGCAGCGAGCAGGTGAAAGTTGCTTCTAGTTTCGGGTAAACAGTTTGAGTTCTTCGAATATTATACCAATGTCACTGAACTCCAACACATGCCCACGCCGATTTCATATGTGAGTCATTTCTGAGCAGCATGTCTTTCACCATTCCTGATGCGATACCTGGGGACACTGACGTCACCAATAGCACAGGGTGTATTGTTCCTAGTGGGACATGCGAGATGGGCCTAACTGTGCTTAACCTGTGAGACATGGCTAATCATGCTTAACCATCCAGTGTGACTGACACAATGCCGCAAAGTGCACACAAGTAGCTACAAATCATTGTAAGTGCATCTAACAATGTTCTCAATCTTATAGTGATGTCACAAGGCTATCTAAAATAAGAAACGAGTTGAAATTGTATAGTACCCCAGAAATACTTAACGTCCACAATCTTGAAGTCTCAGCTTGTCCGCATGGAATTTATTTTCCTAACAGAAACTGTTTACGAAAATAGCACATAATAACATTGAATCCATTCTTCCCCGCACTCCTAACGTGGCACCCCTATCCATCGCATGTTACCCTTCCTGCCCTAAACATGTGCAAATGTTCTCACTGCTATGTAGAGACTCCTATATCCCAACACAAAGGATGTCTTGTGAATGAATCGAGCATTATGCTTGGCTCTTATCGAACATACCCTCCAAATTATGATGCCACTGGTGTGGAAGCACCATACACCTTTTCTTTCTTTCTGCAGACGAGGCTTTCAGAGGCAAAATTCTATTTTACACAGATCACCATATTGCATTGACAATTAAACCCTACAGAGTGCCACTACATTTCGTCAAATACAGAAAGAATCTTACTCAATTACACTGCTCTCCCACTGAGGACAGGAGGTTGAACATTAGAGTGTGAAACAGATCACGAACCCAGTAATATATCACCGCCTACAGTCTTGATGTAGTAAACATACAATTCATATCCTGCGGCATAGAAAATCACCCCTTTTACATCACTTGTACATATACTGTGAAGACAGACAGTGCCGTATATACCCCTCACAGCACTAGATATTTCCCTGCAAGGTCAGCGGTCATCCACACCTGGCAGGTGACCAGAGCACCCTCAGCAGACCGAAGTAACTCTCAGAACGGTTCTACAAATTCGGTCTCGCTTCCCCTTGGCATAAATGGGTTACTGTTTCTGGCCCGGACCTCATTGATTGCTAGCTTTTATACATCCATCCCTGGACTCAGGGACTACAAGAACAGATGTACTTTCACATTGGTTTGCGATAAGATTATACCATTTTCGCGGTACTTCTCGTTATCAAGCATATGGCAGCAGCCTACTGATCTCTCGCACAACATAATTCCCAAGACATAGACTGGAAATTATTTCTCTTAAAACGTCGAACTTTAGCGAGGTGGAGCGTGCTCTAGACCACTGAGTAACTGGAAACTTATCCCATGTGTGAGGACCTTTACAAGGAAAAAAATCGACAAAAGAAAAATAGAGGAAACTGATATTTCCACTTACTAATACCAATGTCAGTGATGTAACAGATTCCGAATCCCTATAATTTACAAAGTCAAATAACGTGTTTATCATGTCTAGAAAACCAGCAAATGTATCTTTCACCTGCTGGATGCACACATCACAATCAATGTTCCCTCAACTAAATAAAGGGGTAATAAAATGTGTAGAAGCAATGAACCGAACAATTTACATTGGTGGGAATAATAGCCCAGCACAAACACACGTCCATATTGAATCTTCTCAAATTTCCACGCGATCACGAAAGCTATCCAACTCATACTAAGTATTAGTTCGCTATTCTGCCGCCTAGAGGACGACAAAGTTAAATGAGCTACATTCCTATGGTCCAACAGACCTCTCCATTGAGACAGAGCCTACTGTTAATGGGAAACGTGAATCAGGTCCACCACAAGCCATGCATAGGCAAAATCATCCTAGAAAACCGGTCACGTATATGTTTTATCATTGTACTTACAATTAAATGTTACGATTGCAGTCTCAATTGAGCAACATTCGACAATGAGTGAAGTATCGGAAATACACCCTGCTGATGGCTGTGTCTCTGGAAATAGAAATATCTGCACCATTTTTATGACTTGACATACTCCTCCCTTTGCTATCACAGTATTCCACAGTCATCACCTCTGCACATGTCGGAGCACAAATACATGCTTTATAAGCCTGATGCTCAAGGTGAACCTATCACGAATCCCCTACTACTACTACTAAGTATTATACTTGACTAATAAATGATTCCACATTATACACAATAATACTGAGAGAAAATCAGCGGTGGGTAAACATGTCTCATAAGTTTTTCTTGCGAGTGTTACCACTGTGCCTTAGAAAGAGAGGCGTAATCAGGCAGATGTTAAAAAACCCAATCGCAACTGTCACAAGCAGTCTCGGTTCTACAGGTGCACACAAGTACCCACTTTAAAAGCTATACTGGCTTTATAAATCTAGGTATGGCATTACCTACAAATCACGTAGTTTTTCCAGACAAATACCCAGACAGTGATTGTAGGAGTGTATATTATCAGACCAGCAGTGAGGTTACACGTAACCCACTATGCAAACTCGTCATAAAATCGCTCAATTCTGAAAGTGTTTCAGCCAAGGAACGTGGTATGAAACCACTATCTGCAACTCCCTCGCGCCGTTAGATATTTCTCCTGTATGTGTAATGTATTCTGTCTCCTCAGAGGTTCTGCTCTATATCCCCTGAGTTATAGGCGATGAAAGGTTTGAGAAGGATCACAAAACAGTAGTAGGTGGTGTGCTGATTGGGGTTGTAAGAAATGCACACTGGCTTTACAGATCTCTAGTGTTACGCTGTATGCTAGAAATGATGTCTATGAATCAAGTCTCTCCATTCAACTACACACATGCATTGGATCCTATGGAGAAGTCCTCTAATGATTACAGTCACTAGTGAACCACATTTCTGGCACTCTCAAATCTCAAAACGAGACACCTTTCTCAAACCTGTCTGCTAGAGTAAAATTCCAACATGGTTTCAGTCAGTCCCTATGCACCTATGCAACCTACAACTGCCCCCAGTTCTGCAGCTTTGTGCATGTGCTCATTCCAATTTCAGTCAGAACTGAGCAGAATTCGGAGAAAGCCATATCTAGCACCTTCTGTGACCTGTGTAGAAACAGAATGGTCTGAGTTAGTGCAACAGAACCGTGTTTTGACCATTCGGTGGAAAGGGCGCATTATGATGCATCTCCAATCTAGATACAGATACTACAATCCAAAGCACATCCGTGTCCATTCACATCTATCTCTCTAAATGCTATCATCGTTATTTTGCACCATCCAGCAAAGAAAAAATACGAACTATAAAAGCTACACTAACTTCACCTGATATAGAACTATCCTAGAGCTATTGCTGGTGCCATGACGCATAGCTGTGATGTGGGTCCGGTACAGAGAGACAGTCATTGCGATGCTTCCCAGAATAGCATTCCTACCAGGACACCCGGTCTCTTATTGAATTTACCTGTAAAACTGCTGCTGCTGCCTATGCGAGACAATCCTATTAAATATACAGCTTTTCATCAATTGGAGAGGAGAGTTTAGGGTATCATCACCGTACTGTAAGTCACAAGAGACGCTCCCTGTGTCGTTGTTTGAAACATTGTTTTCTAACATGCTTTGGACACTTCCATATACTTTGTTTTTCTGCCACGACTTCGATGTTTGTGCCAGGTCCAAAACTGACATTAAGACGCTATTATCCAAGGCCTCTCACCAAAAGCTAGACATCACACAATGTAAATTATATTGTTACTGTGGCTACCATTACACTGGACGATTTTAAATAAAAGAGAGTTACAACATAAGCATATTGTGGAGAGTTTTGCGGCATTGTGGATGATTTCCAAACTACAGTCCGAAAGTGATTCACGAGCTCTACATTTAAACTCATCTTTCATAGTCATGGAATAGCTGATGACTCTACGTTCCGTTTCGACTGATTCATCATACTACTGTCATGTATGCGATCATTGTTTCGGTGCTATCCACTCCAGGAGGTGATGTCCATCCACCAAAAGTCTATGTCCACCTGAAACAAGCAATGTCAGTCAGTCATTATGTGGTAACCAACAGCGTGCCAGTGGATGGTTGGAGTGGAAAAGACACCATCGATGTACTCTAATAATAAGCAACACAGTTGATAGTGCGAACAATTTTAGCAAGTTTAGAGTAATTTCAACGCCGACCATTGATACAACAGCATGTTTACCAATTTCAGCATCATAGCTAAACCACCTCTTCTCCACATCGCGAGTATCATTGCGAATGTGGATAGATGACTGTGTAGCACGTCCATTCATTGTTAATTCTCTGACACATACACCATCAAAGTATATCAAACAGCACTCTACATATTTCTAACACCTAGAGCATAGTGCTTAATTTACTATATATCTCTCTGCACATGAGAGTCACAGAGCATTCTCGCTGTGTTAGAGTAAAATTAGAGAGTGAAAGACCCTCCTCGCACTTTCATTGACTAGACCGCCCTGCAGCACCGTTACCGATTTAATCTGCAACCAACCAGAAGTAGGCCGCGACACTCCATGTCTCGTGAATGAATGGAGCTTGCCAAGTACTCACCCATCGAAGTGCACAAGATTTCTCGAGATGCGCCCATGTCGAGGAGGTTAGCACTCCTTATCGATGTATAGTAGCAGATTTCAAAGTGGCGTGATATAATAGCAGACGGTTAAGAAGAACAAGAAATGGATGATTTTTACGCACAATGGAGCTCCAGATGGATGGAGTTCGACGCATTTTTACGTAAATCAACCAAGCTATCAACTCTAAAGTATTGTTATAGAGTCTAGGATCAGTACCAGGAACGTATCAGCAAGAGATAACATAAACACATGCACTCCTAAGACTACAACTTTCTGCACTGAAAACAGGCTACAATGTTAGATCGCGTACATTTCCGACGTGACCGCTGTATGGAATGTGGTGCTGTTAATATTCCAAAGTAAGTAATATATTTCAAGCAGATGACATACATCCTTCTTCACCGTTTATCTACGATAAACTATGAGGGTGAGTCAAATGGAAAATTTGAATTTGTAATAACAAATCGAAATTTCGTGCCGTTATCGTGTAAGTTGAGAAGCGTGCTACAAACAGCATACAGAATGGCCTGTAGGTGGCAGCACAGTGCAGATCCACACATACCGTCGCAGTATCAATATAAAGATTGGATTAAATGAGATTAGATTAATACTTGTTCCATAGATCATGAATATGACACTTCGTAATGATGTAGAACGTGTCAGGTTAATGAAAGATGTCTGTACAAGATATTACATTACACAAAATATTGCATGACACTAATGCTTAAGTTAGTTTTTTTCCCTCCCTTAATTTATATCTAAAAATTCAGCCAATGATTAGAAGGAGTTGTCATCTAGAAATTCTTTTAATTTATTTTTAAATGTTGGTTGACTATCTGTCAGGCTTTTGATGCTGTTTGGTAGATGACCAAAGACTTTTGTGGCAGCATAATTTACCCCCTTCTGTGCCAAAGTCAGATTTAGCCCTGCATAGTGAAGATCATCTTATCTCCTGCTGTTATAGCTATGCACACTGCTATTACTTTTTAACTGGGCTGGATTATTAACAACAAATTTCATAAGTGAATATATATACTGTGAGGTTACTGTGAGGATCCCTAGATCCTTAAATATATGTCTGCAAGATGACCGTGGGTGGGCTCCAGCAATTATTCTGATTACACGTTTTTGAGCAATGAATACTTTTCTACTCAACGATGAATTACCCCCGAATATGATACCATATGAAAGCAGTGAATGAAAGTAGGCATAGTAAGCTAATTTACTGAGATTCTTATCACCAAAATTTGCAATAACCCTAATAGCATACGTAGCCGAACTCAGACGTTTCAGCAGACCATCAATGTGTTGCTTCCAGTTTAACATCTCATCAAAAGATGGCCACCCCACTAGCGACTGGCACCAGGGAAGAACAGAGTTCTGCTATTCGGTTTTTGCGTAGTGAAGGTGTGAAAGCTATTGAAATTCGTCGACGAATGATGGTTCAGTTCGGAGATGCATGTTCGTCACAGCAGCAAGTCTACGAATGGAGAAGGAAGTTCGCAAATGGTGTGACTTCAGTGGAAGATGCTCCTCATCCAGGTCAGGCACTACGAGTTGTGACTCCACAGAACATTGCAACAGTTGAAGCCATAATGAAGGAAACTGAAAAACTGAAAAACATTGCAGCATGTTTACAGATCAGTCATGGGTCAGCACACTACGTTGTGCGTGATGTGCGCCAGTTTCACAAAGTGTCTACAAAATGGGTTCCATGGCAGCTGGCTCATGAAATTAGAGCACGACGTGTTGATTCTTGTGAAGAACTTCTTCGGCACTTTGAACAAGAAGGTGATGGCTTTCTTGCAAAAATCGTTACTGGGGATGAACCCTGGATTCACTTCCACAAACCGGAAACGACGGGAGCGAGCAAGTAATGGCGCCATTACTTATCACCAAAACCAAAGAAGTTTCGAACAGAACCATCAGCAGGAAAGGGTATGCTGACTGTCTTTTGGGACGAAAAAGGCGTCATTTTGGAGCATTATACGCCTACAGGGACCACTGTCACCAGTGCATCATACACAGATCTCCTAAAAACACAATACACACCGGATTGCATTTTTAGTAGTTCAGAAATGGCTCTGAGCACTATGGGACTCAACTGCTGTGGTCATCAGTCCCCTAGAACTTAGAACTACTTAAAGCTAACTAACCTAAGAACATCACACACATCCATGCCCGAGGTGGGATTCGAGCCTGCGACCGTAGCAGTCACATGGTTCTGGACTGCACGCCTAGAACCGCGAGACCACCGCGGCCGGCCTTTAGTAGTTTATGTACGATATATGTGAGTAATATGTATGAAAATACTCATTGGAACCTTATTCTACGTAACAGATAGACTGATTATTTAATTTCTGAAAATTTTGGTTATGTGTTGTTTATAAATAGTAGAAGAGGAAGTGAGATTTCTGAATAATACTGTTTTATTCGTTGTATCAGATGGAATCTATACTCAAATAAATGTAAATTTTGTTTCAGTTTTCAAGCGTAAGTTATCCAATGTAGAATTCGTGATCACGATTATTAAACCTTCACACCTGTCATTGTTGTAAGACGAACGATACTGGAGTTCTATAATAGTTCATTTCGCAGTACAGACCCCTAAAACTTAAATGGGTCACTGTGCTAATCTGAATGTGTTACATTTTGTCTGTATCCCTACATTAGCAATCCCAAGCCAGAACGATGTTTGCAACATCATAAGTGGGGAAAAATGTTGAATCTTTCACTAAGACAGTCTCTGTCTGTTATGCTAAGAGCAATGTAGACCAGTGTTCTTGAAACTTATTTCCGTGTTTCGCAGAACTAGGAAAATTTCTTAGAGGACTGGCTAAGACGGAAACAAAAGCGAAAGCGAATACTGGTAGCACTTTACCTACTACATCCCATGGTATAACTTTTTCATGGCGTATTTTTGATATCATCATTACTTTTCTCCTGGTTTCCTTCCATACATTTTAGTCTTCTTTCTCGACAGAAAATAACACTACTGTCGTGACTTTTGGTCGTACCAACTGCTAAAGAAAGATGTGAAATAAACGTCGTGCCGTGCCGTGATTGATCGTGTGAAAGCTCTCATACTCTTTCACGTGCCACTAAAAAAATTTGGTCATACGACTCCAGAATCGATGTACGTTGTATCAGCAAAAAAGAAAAACACAATATTAGACAATATTGTTGGTGTGGTCGTAGTCACCAAGAGAAAAGTTGGTGATTGACTGGCACGAAAATTTCGTGGATTGGAACCCATCCGTGGATGACAGTTTGAGGAATGTTGGTCTAGTCTAGACAATGCATTTTTTTTTTCGTTTGTCCAACAGAGTTGTTACTGAAAAGTGGAATCTCTTCCAAATTGGTTTGTATACTTCTCAAATAATAAAAAAGCCTCTCTGGTCATTTTTTGTTGACATATCCTTAGTAGCAAATATGGAGAACAGCTTTACATTCCTTGCATCATGCACGCAAAGAAAATGACTGTTATCTGATGTATACATAAAAGTTAATCTACAGTAACATTTGACAGTGATATGTTAATCGTGAAATCAAAAGGTGACGAAAGCACATAACTACTTTTAGTTTACACATACTTGACCTATAATCTCCTCTTCAACGTATTTACAGAAATATTTACTACTTTTTCGGATTTCCTGATTTGCAGCTTTACAACTGCAGAATTTCTTTGCAGGATCTGTTATGTCAGGAGATTTCATTACAAGCTGAAGACAAACACACAAAATTTTCCTAGTATATGCATAGTTGATTAAAACGAATTTGACAAAAAAAACACACATTTACCCTGTGAACAAAAGCCCATTCAATTATCAGTTTATAGAAGTAAGAAGTTATTTCTGCTTCCTAGTCTATTATTTTATTAGTAAACATTTTTACTAGGATATTATTATTTCAGAATGTCTGATGGCCGTCAAAGGCTGTCTGACTGTCAGTACAAAAGGAGAAGGTTGGAAAGGCAATACACAGAAACAAACAGTTATTTACAAGGTATCTCAGGTGGGCCCAAAACAACGCAATATGAAGCTCAATCATCAAATCCGGATGGAGAGAAAGGCAAATGAAGATATATTACTTCACGATAGTGGTGGTGATCAACTAAAGAAGCGTATTTCCAAAGCAACTGTCAACCGAATGAAAGTAATTCACTGTCCTGGAGGTCGAATCCTGCATCGTGGCCTAGAGATTTAGGAAATGCAGAGAGACGTTTTTGGTGACACTTGGTCCACCTAAACCTTAGTATGATTATAGATTTCCGTATCATGTCACTGGTCGTAAATTTAGTTCAGAGTATTATATTCTTCTTTTAAGGATTGGGGAGCAAGTCACAAGAGACAGGTCAGTTTATTCTATTACCAAAAACTGTATGTATTCTGTTGCAAACTTTTCGGCTGCATGTCTAGTTTTCTTTCAAAAGAACGTTTTATGACTTGGAAACACATCACTGTGGTTAGAATTCAGTCAAAAGTTAAAAATCAGTCAAACTGTAAACTCAGCTGCTTAAAGAGTCAATAATGCAGAAATAAATCACTGGTACCAAGTGCTGCTACGCATAGTATGAATCATTCAAATGCTTGGTAAAATTTCTTTAGCTATTCAAGGCACAAGCGACAAGCCCTTTCAGTAAAATAATGGAATTTTTTAAGAAATTGTTAGGTTACTGTCTGAATTTTTTCCTGTGATGGAGGAACACGTTCGGAGAATGCTTAGCAAGGTGGAAAACAAAGCTTGGAAAAATATACAAAATGAAATGATAAACCACCTTCATCATACTATTAAATCTCACATTACTGATAACATTAAAAAGACCAAATACTATTCAGTAATTTTGGATTTCCCTTCAGATGTAAGGTGGAACAAATGACTCTTATAATCAGGTATGTTTCGATTATCAAAGCCTATTCTGATGAGTTGGTGAAAATTAATGAAAACTTTTTAGGGTTTCTTCCAGTTGGAAGATCTATGGGTGAATAACTTTCAGAAATTTTAATTGAAGAGCTTCTTGAAGTGAGATTAGATGTACAGGGTATCAGAGAACAAAGGAATGACAATGGAGCTAATAAGTGGGGTGGTTAAGCAGGAGTGCAAACTAGGATTAGGAACTTAAATCCAAGAGCATTCTACGTACCTTGTGCGAACCACTTGCACGACCTAGTGGTTAATGATACGCCAAAGGCATCCTTGGAAGGTGCCACTTTCTTTAATATTGTCCAGAATATATATATATATATATATATATATATATATATATATATATATATATATATATATTTGGCATCTACTTTTCGCTGGACGAATCTTCTGAAACATGTTCAAGAATTAACTTTGAATCATTTAAGTGATACTAGATGAGATAGTAGAATGGAGGCTTTATAGCCTCTAATATTTCAGATTGAAAATGTGTACAACACTTTGTTAAGCATTTTCGAACATGATAATACTGATAATTCATTAAGCGAAGAAGATTCAGGTTTATTAACTTGTAATTTATTACGGCTATAAACTAGTTTAAGTTCTTAAGTTCATTAGGAGTAGTAGCAAAGCTTCTCCGGTAATCTACAGATGGCAGGCTGGTGTGTGTGTGTGTGTGTGTGTGTGTGTGTGTGTGTGTGTGTGTGTGTGCGGGAGCACCCTTAGGGATGGATTGCTGCCCCCCCCCCCCCCCCACACACACACACACATGCACAATATTCGCCTGCGAGTTGTAGGCGCCTCAAACGCCTTCGCTTATATACATGTTCTCAACACTGAAAGAAATTCACCGCAGAAACGTCGCACTGAGATTCCTACATGCAGAAGCAAATAACTAAACAGACTACATCGCTAATGAATTATTCAATTTCCACTATTTTCGCTCCTTCTGTAAATTACCGGCTTTCTGATCAAATGAATTAAATCATAAGTTGCTCTCAAGCTAGTGACGAGGAATTGCGGCAGCCCGTAACCACAGAGTCTCGTTCTACGTGGTAGCAGCCCGTACTTTTCTTTTCATCGAATTCAACGTCCTCGTCGTCTAAATAAGAAGCCATTCTGCAAATCCTGCTTTTAAACCCTCTTGCTGTAATTACGTCATTGAACTGGCAGAGGGCAGAACATTATCTATTATAGATTCAAGGCTCATAACTATTTGGTGTTATCAATCCAGGTTTGGTGAGTAAGGTCTGTTATGCATGTGTTTGATGCGTGCACAAACGATACTGTACACTGCAGTCAGCGACTATGTACCAGCTCCTATATCTTCACACACGTGTTCCTGTTAGTGAAGACACGACTCTTAATCTGCATTATCGCAGCAGTTTTTTTATTACAAAGTGATCCCAGTTGTACAATAAAGCTACAGGACATAAATTAACCCCTCAGGACCTATTCCAGTAGACCAGACACCCCCACTCTACAAACCTAACTCCAAGGAACGGCTGTCCATGACTCTGTCTCTCGTCAACAACCACACAGCTCTAGCAATTTTCCGTATTGTTTTTATTTCGGCTATAAACTAACAGTCTCTCTCCTTGGGGAGTTGTTCGAATATCTGGAGCGCCAGAGCTCCTTATGCCCACTATTTTATTATCTCCCTAGACTTGCATTGTAGCTCAACCTTCAAATTTCTGTGTCGATTTTCTTTCATGACTCTGAATTTATAATTCATATTTCAACATGTGAGGTAGTCTGGGATGCATTGTGGATAGTCAACTGTCATTCTGTTTATGTATTTCATACATAGTAGTTCATTAGAGCTACTTTTTGCCTATTACTTATGAATGTGACGTGTCAATAATCTGTTCAGTTGTGTTGTTCTGTAGAAGCAGTAATAATCATGATAACGCGATGAATGAGCTAAGTTCAACTCTCAGATTGGTGATTCAATGAGGCGGTGGTTGTTTAAACACCTGTGTGAACATTGCTCATTCATACAAACCTACAGAGCATCTATACGTATTTTCATACAACAACATCCGAAGACGATTAATTTATTCATTCAACAATATCCTGAGGCATGCTTCAGCTTCAGGAATGTAGTGGAAAATGAATAAGGACTATCTCTTATTAGAATATGGTTAAACCACCATTGTTTTTCCGCTGAGAACGTCATAGTGTTAACCTTATGACATTACCAGCAACAACTAAATTAGCAATGTTTCGATAATCCCACTCCTCTGTAAGTATACTTATTTGACGTTGATTGTGCAATGGAAAGGTATCGGACTATTTTTGTTTCTCTACGGATTTCCACAGAAAGGATGCAGTAGCAGAACAAACGGGAATCGAACCAACGTTTCTTAGTAATCAAGTAAACTGTAATAACTTTAAAGGAAAGGGTCGGCAGCCCAATTAGGCCAAATTGTACCAAGTATTAGCATTCCTAATAAAGAAAGTTAACAATTGGGATTTACATGATATTAAATACTTTTTTTGCTGATAAGATACAAGAGAGTAATGTAATGTAAAAAATAATGTGCCTGTGATTTGACATGAACTGCACAAGAGTAGCATTAATACGTCAGGCGACAGCTGGCTCTCAATAGCACTTACATTGCAGTATATTGCAGTAGGAAGCTAATGATCATTATAGGTAAATGATTACTAATGGTGGACCACTTCTAATTTGGACAAGAGATTATTTTATCAGTTAAGTACTGGAAATTGCAACCACTGAAATAGTTATCACGTAATTGTATCTTTTGTACTGACTGTTATTTTCATTTCCCAAGAAACATTCTCTTCCTCATACAACTTGGATCAGATGGGAGATGTGGTACTTGAATCTAGTATAGTATGAGTAGCTGTAGATACAAGGGTGAGTCAAATGGAAACCTTAAATTTCTAATAGCAAATCGAAAATTCGCGCTGTTATCCTGTAAGTTGGTTACAAACAGCGTGCCGAATAGCCTGTAGGTGGCAGCATAGTGTAGATCCACACATATTGTCGCAGTATCGGTATTAATATGGCCGTCCCATTTGCAACAGAGGGAGGAACAGAGTTCTGTTATTCGATTTTTGCGTAGTGAAGGTGTGAAACCTACTGAAATTCAAATAGCTCTGAGCACAATGGGACTTAACATCTCAGGTCATCCGTTTCCTAGAACTTAGAACTACTTAAACCTAACTAACCTGAGGACATCACACACATCCATGCCCGAGGCAGGATTCGAACCTGCGACCGTAGTGGTCGCGGGGTTCCAGACTGTAGCGTCTAGAACCGCTCGGCCACTCCAGCCAGCACCTACTGAAATTCATCGACGAACGGAGGTTCAGTACGGTGATGCATGTTTGTTACAGCAGCAAGTCTACGAATGGATTAGGAAGTTCGCAAATGGTGTGACTTCAGGGAAGATGTTCCTCGTCCAGGTCAGGCACTACGAGTTGTGACTCCACAGAACATTGCAGCAGTAGAAGCCATAGTGAAGGAAAACCGCAGAGTGATACTGAATGACACTGCAGCATGTTTACAGATTAGTCATAGGTCAGCACATACATTCTGCATGATGCGCTCAAGTTTCACAAAGTGTCTGCTGGATGGGCGACACAGCAGCTGGCTCCTGAAATGAGAGAACGATGTGTCAATGCCCGTGAAGAACTTCGGCGCTTTGAACGAGAAGGTGATGTCTTCATCTAGATCTACACCTACAAGACTGCTCTGGAATTCACATTTAAGTTCTTGGCAGAGGGTTCATCGAACCTCAATCATACTATCTCTCTACCATTCCACTCACGAACAGCGCGCGGGAAAAACGAACACCTAGACCTTTCTGTCCGATCTCTGATTTCTCTTATTTTATTTTGATGATCATTCCTACCTATGTAGGTTGAACTCAACAAAATATTTTCGCATTCAGAAGAGAAAGGTGGTGACTGAAATTTCGTAAATAGATCTCGCCGCGACGAAAAACGTCATTGCTTTAATGACTTCCATCCCAACTCGTGTATCATATCTGCCACACTCTCTTCCCTACTGCGTGATAATACAAAACGAGCGTCCCTTTTTTGCACCCTTTTGATGTCCTCCATCAATCCCACCTGGTAAGGATCCAACACCGTGCAGCAATATTCTAACAGAGGACGAATGAGTGTAGTGTAAGCTGGCTCTTTTTCCTTGCAAGAACTGTTACTGAGGACGAAACCTGGGTTCACTTCCACCAACCAGAAACGAAGATATCGAGCAAGGAATGGCGCCATTACTCATCACCAAAACCAAAGAAGTTTCGAACAGAACCATCAGCAGGGAAGGTTATACTGACTCTGTCTTGGGTCGGAAAAGACATCATTTTGGAGCATTACATGTCTATAGGGACTACTGTCACCAGTGCATCATACACAGATCTCCTAAAAAATCATCTGCTGCCTGCAATCAAATCAAAGCGACGTGGATTGCTGTTAGCAGGTGTCCTTTAGCAATATGACAATGCAAGGCCCCACACTGCCCATACAACAGTTGCAACAATCACAGACCTGCATTTTGGGTGTCTTCCTCATCCACCATACTTACCAGAGCTTGCTCTAAGTGATTTCCAAATGTTTGGATCACTCAAAGACGCAGTGGGAGGAAAGAAGTTCCGTTCTGATGAAAGGGTACGCCACGCTGTACATGAGTGGTTGCTCGGAAAAGTAAAAGAATTTTTTGTCTAAAGGAATTTATGCAGTTTGTAAGAGCTGGAGGATTAGCATAGAGCGTGGGGGAGATTACGTTTAACAGTGATACAGCTTTGTACCACTTCTGCACAATAAATAATATTTGAAAAAATATTTAAGGTTTTCACCCTTGTATTTGCTTACTATGGTACACACAAGGCATAAGAATGAAGCTGTACTTCTTGAGTACTGTTATAATATGTGGTCGGTAGTGACTGGATGCATTGGAGTACAATGCTATACTATACTACTATACCGTCTGATTAATGTGCTGTTCTATCTCGTACATAAGAATAATACTCACGAAGGACAGTCTCCCTCCATCCAATGGACACCTCACACACAAAATAGCAGGATTAAGATGATTATGTGTCGTAATCGTGTATCTTTAAGAGTCTTCTTATAAATACTGGTAATACAGATTCTGTCAAAGATGTTAGGCTCTTTAGCAGAAGGAATTTAAATGTGGCTACACCCCTATCAGAACCGTTTTGCGAAGATTATTTCACTATTTGCAGGACAGTAACACGCCAAAAATGATGTACAAGCGGTTGAAATCGAGACTTCGCGATTGGTAATATGTGTGCCAAGTCTCTGTGTGTATGTATGTGTGTAGAGGTGTCAGTGGTGGAGGCTTAAGATCGAATGTATAACTTGATAACTGTTCATCTACAAACGACGCTTTCGGCGAGAAACACTCTGTAGGTAGGATGAAGGGAAACTCATGCAGCGCAGGTTGCTAAATGCAGTCAGCACACTGTCAACTTCGAATAACTTCAAGAATGAGATACTCACTCTGCAGCGGAGTGTGCTCTGATATGAAACTTCCTGGCAGATTAAAACTGTGTGCCGGACCGGGACTCGAACTCGGGACTTTGCCTTTCGTGGGCAAGTGTTCTACCATCTGAGCTACCCAAGCACGACTCAAGCCCCGTCCTCACAGCTTTACTTCTGCCAGTACCTTGTCTCCTACTTTCCCCGACTTCGAGTCTCAGTCTGGCACACAGTTTTAATCTGCCAGGAAGTTTCGAATAACTTATTACTAGGGTAAGAAAATACCAGAAATATCCAGATTGTAGATGTCTTGGCAGGATTATGGGTATGTATCAGAGTTGAAAGTATAAACAGAAGTAGAGAAGCTTATCTGGTAAGCAATAAGAGCATATACTTATGGAAAAAAATCTGAGCAGCAACAGGAATGTTAATTCCCTGTTGCAGATCCCTAGGCAATGAGGTGGAAGTCAAATCAACATTTAGAACTGTTTGCAGACATTGGGTTTTCATCAAGTGCAGCACTACAGGGGTCTGAAGGTCTGCAGACAAGCTCTCTGGTGCGTCGGAGCAGTATGCCGACTGTTTCCACACTTCGAGTTTCCAATATATCCATCATCCGCACCACTATTTGAGCCTCATCTAGCTACGAAACGAAACCTAGCAAAATTAAGGTAAAAACAGGACAGACGACGCGGGAGGACAGACGCCGCACTTCCAAGAAATTCGTCAGAAGACATTGTTGTGCACGCGACGCTCATTGTTGTTGTAACCGCTGGTGAGATCAGTTTACTCCCAAGTTTTTGTACTTCAGGAGCGGAATATAGAGGAGAAATTTAAGAAAATAGCGTTTCGAGACAAAGGTAAGGCAAGGAAATTTTTCACAGTTCTTCTTCAACAGTATGTACTATTAGATATGCCCCTAGTAGTTTATAACTTGTATTTAGATTGTGCAGTAGAAACATTGTATGTTATGTTGGTCTAGTAATGACTTCTTCCGATAACAAATTTGGTAAAAATTGGGGTGCGACATCTGTCCCTACGAAAACAGACACATGACCCATCATTACTGTGGGACAGATGCCGCAATACTTGCATTGCTAACAGGAGTCCATACGTTTTTGTTTTATAGAAAAAGGCTGAGAAAACGTATTAAGACAACAGACAGGGGAAAATGGACTGCAGATCTATTAGAGGCAGTGCTACTAGTCGAAGAGGAAGGTTATACTAAAAGGAAAGCAGCTTGAATGAAAAATATACCAGAACGAACATTAAGGAGAAGACGTGCTACGCACAATTTCAAGAAAGCAGGGTGTGGACCATCATCATACTTGGGTGAAGATGGAGAAAGGAAATTAGTTGTCCATATAAGTTTATATAAGTTGAGTGTGAATACATCAAATTATAGAAAAATACTATGAAATGCAGGGAATTGAGGTGGGTTGAGGGTAACTGGACACACAAGGCAGAGAAAAGCTTAAAAATTATTCTCTACCTGCATTTGGTTTTAATTCCCTCTCCCCCCCTCCCACCCCCGGTAAACTACGTGGAAGTTCGTAACACGTCCTTCAACAAACGTGATGTAAGTATTACACAGAAGTGCTATATTAAAGCAGGCGAAACATGTCTCCCAATCCTGGACGGTGTTCCCACACATGCATTCGAACATAAAAATATAAATATCGTGTAACTAGGGCCTCCTGTCAGGTAGACCGTTCGCCGGGTGCAAGTCTTTCGATTTGACGCCACTTCGGCGACTTGCGCGGCGATGGGAATGAAGTGATGATGATTAGGACCACACAACACCCAGTTCCTGAGCAGAGAGAATCTCCGACCCAGCTGGGAATCCAACCGAGTCACTTAGGACTGACATTCTGGCGCCCTAAGTCCTTAGCCACCGGGGGTGGTCAGTTGAACATAGTGTTGACTCTCAAAAGCAATGTTATTCCACAAGTATTACGTAGAATAAAGATTGTATCGATCAGACGTAAGCCATTCTCTAGCTTTTTCCATAGGAGAGTGGACTGATGGTACATACATTTGCCTTAATAGTGTGAGGAGCAGGTACTCTAGAGATGTGGTGTTAGGACGAAATTGACATATTATATATAGAGGGTGATGTTCTTGGGGACAATATTATGGAAGTGGAAGAGGAGGTAGATGAAGATGAAATGGGAGATATGATACTGCATGAAGAGTTTGACAGAGCACTGAAAGACCTAAGTCGAAACAAGGGCCCTGGAGTAGACAACATTCCATTAGAACTACTGACAGCCTTGGGAGAGCCAGGCCTAACAAAACTCTACCATCTGCTGACCAAGAAGTATGAGACATGCGAAATTTCCTCAGACTTCAAGAAGAATATAGTAATTCCAATCCCAAAGAAAGCAGGTGTTGACAGTTGAGAAAATTACCGAACTATCAGTTTAATAAGTCACAGCTGCAAAATACTAACGTGAATTCTTTACAGACAAATGGAAAAACTGGTAGAAACCGACCTCGGCGAAGATCAATTTGAATTCAGCAGAAATGTTGGAACACATGAGGCAATACTGACCCTACGACTTATCTTAGAAGAAAGACAAGGGAAAGGCAAACCTACGTTTCTAGCATTTGCAGACTTAGAGAAAGCTTTTGACAGTGTTGACTGGAATACTTTCTTTCAAATTCTGAAGGTGGCAGGGGTAAAATACAAGAAGCAAAAGGCTATTTACAATTTGTACAGAAACCAGATGGCAGTTATAAGAGTCGAGGGACATGAAAGTGAAGCAGTAGTTGGGAAGGGAGGGAGACGGGGTTGTAACCTCTCCCTGGTGCTATTCAATCTGTATAGTGAGCAAAGGCTAAAGGAAACAAAAGATAAGTTCGGAGTAGGTACTAGAATCCATGGAAAAGAAATAAAAACTTTGAGGTTTGCCGATGACAATGTAATTCTGTCAGAGACAGAAAAGGATTTGGAAGAGCAGTTGAACGGAATGGACAGTGTCTTGAAAGGAGGGTATAACATAAACATCAACAATAGCAAAACGAGGATAATGGAATGTAGTCGAATTAAATTGGGTGATGCTGAGGGAATTAGATTAGGAAATGAGACACTTAAAGTAGTAAAGGAGTTTTGCTATTTGAGGAGTAAAATAACTGATGATGGTCGAGGTAGCGAGGATATAAAATGTAGGCTGGTAATGGCAAGAAAAGCGTTTCTGAGGAAGAGAAATTTGTTAACATCGAGTATTGATTTAAGTGTTAGGAATTCGTTTCTGAAAGTATTTGTATCGAGTGTAGCCATGTAGGGAAGTGAAACATGGACGATAAATAGTTTAGACAAGAAGAGAATAGAAGCTTTCGAAAGATGGTGCTACAGGACAATTCTGAAGCTTAGATGGGTACATCACATAATTAATGAGGAGGTATTGAATAGAATTGAGGAGGAGTTTGTGGCACAGCTTGACTAGAAGAAGTGGTCGGTTGGTAGGACATGTTCTGAGGCATCAAGGGGTCACCAATTTGGTACTGGAGGGCAGCGTGGAGGGTAAAAACCGTAGATGGAGACCAAGAGATGAATACACTAAGCAGATTCAGAAGGATGTAGGCTGCAGTAGGTACTGGGAGTTGAAGAGGCTTGCACAGAATAGAGTAGCATGGAGAGCTGCATCAAACCTGTGTCAGGACTTAAGAACACAACAACAACATCCTACACATGAGCAAAACTACCTAAAATCAGAACATGACTTCTACGTTCGAGAGGGACGCTACTAGGACTGTGTTGTTGCTACTGTAAATCACAATAACATTGTTACATCTCTTTTGGCTACTGATCATAATATTTACTTCTTCATAAGATGTTGCTGTTTCTCTGTGTGCAATTTCGTGGAGCAGGACATGCATGGTAACTCATTGTATCAACTAACAAACCTCACTGTTTGGTATCCGCCCCCAAAAACAACCCAACAACCAACTAACAAAATTATTCATGTCGTTTTTCCTCACTCTGTTCCCTAATGAGGCATTGCCACATCATCCAAAATCGCTACTACTACAAATAAACGCTACTGACATGGGAAATCTGTTCAGGATACGCACGTTTCCACCTTAAAAGACGTATAACATTCGTCAATTTCCCAACAGACAGAACAGCAGCCACCCGACTTGATTGGTTTATAAGCAGTTCGAGCGGTGGCTGTATATCGACGATACCTTCATGATAAGGAACAGTTCAGTTACTTCCCAGGACACCACAATAGTTTCCATACCAACATAAATTCACGACGCAGGCAAAACAAGGACCGACAACTATCCTTTCTAGATGTGCCGGTTACAGGAAAAGGGGAGGAACCTAGTACACACAGCGAACAACATGGAACTATACATGCATAAGCCGTCAAATCATCAAAAAGAGAAATGATCAGCACACTCAAGACGAATATATGAGATGCAACATCTACAGAGTTTTCTGATGGGCAATGGGTACTCCACCCACTGTTCGAGAAGCGCCACGTCAGAGGAGGAAAATGTTGGATACAGCCTTTCTACAATATATCCCTGCAGTGATCAACGGTAGTCCTGGGTAGTGGACGGTAGTTCATAGTCTGCTCCATTCCTGTTCTGCCCACAACTGTGTGTTAAGTGTCCTCCGCCTGTAGGGTAGGAAACCTCTCTCAGTTGTGGAGGCTCTGTGTAACATTAAAAAAAAAATTCTAACATGACGGGTGTCTTACGAAATATAGTAGGAGTGAAGAGTGGAGTTTGCTGCATCAGTGTTATTGGTCGTGATAGCACTGTCTTGTACAAACTGAGAGGGGGAATTAGGGTCATATGTGTCTGTCGTCAATAAAAAGTGATCGAGAGCTTACATTTTTGAACATGTATTTAACTACAATGCGTAGTGAAGTATCTAACATGTCAGAATGCAGTGTAGGACTTGCGAAAACAGGCTGGCACACTGCTTGTGACCACTTATCGATGTGCTGAAATAGATAGATAGCTTAACCACAAGGGGATAGGAAGCTGTCTAGTATACTTTGGTGCAGACGTGTCTGTCCGAGAATTAATCCAAATGAACGTGCTGCACAGTTATCTATCAACTTTCATACTCCAGTATACAGGAATGATGCCGTAGTCAGTAAATTCGTATGATCTGGGTGTTAAGTCTACGATAGTTATGCATGCAAATATACGTTGGAAATGAGTAGCAATAGGCTCGAATGTCCTTACACAAACTCATCTGACTTGGCTGTCCAAATATAACATGCCACTGTGATTGCTCGATTTAAGAAAACACTATGGAAGTATCAAAACTACGAAAAAAGGACGTCCACTCTCAGTTGTTCAGTCTGTGGGGTTTGATAAATAGCAGTCTGTCATCGATTCTGATTTATTGGAGGATATGTATGCTAAATCATTTCGATGAAGTGACGAAGTCGAGATACCTTGTGGGGGTGAGATGTCTGGGGCTGATGTGATGTTTTCGTAGAAGTTAGGTTGACCCTCCAAAGTTACTCTTTCTATTACAGGTGTGGCAGTTCTACCTGCTTTGGTATACGCTGACTATTTGGCAGGAATGTACATAACATAAATAAAAGCTGCGAGGGAGTTTCAATTCTAATAACACCCTTTATTCCTCGACAGATATGTGATGTAGTGCGAGGATTTTTGTGACTGGGAAGTGCGAAACGATACTCAGCCGTTGTGAGTTTCTACTTACCACAATTTTTCAGACACTGTGCAACTATAAATGATAATCGAAAATGGTATGCTGTTAGAATGTAAAGTTTCTGTGTTTAGTGTTCCGACATGAACAAAGAAAATGATGTGGGTGGGACTATGTCTGGTCTTAAGAGAAAAATTGACTTTTTAATAGAATGGCACTTATCAGAGGTAAGTTGGAGTTAAATAAACTGCTCTAATTAGTTTGAGATGTCCCCTTTGAAAAAATTATACATGACTGTGCTTAAACTGACACATAATATTTTTTTTGCGCAACGCACTCTGACTTTCTATAATTCCTAAAAAAGAATGGCCCGGACTAAATTAACCTATATGTTTGACAAATCACTTACCTCACAAAAATCACTGTTCCTCGAACTACTGCAATACAGCGAGCGACACTACTGCCAGCTAAATAAAAGATTCAAACTACTGAGCAAACCCAGAAGCAGAGAAAATAGTACACTAAAGACAACAATGCAGATAAGGGGAATGTCTATTCACATCTTAATGTCTATGTAATTAAAGTGGTGACCCACAAGTTATTCTACGAGAAATATTACCAAGTAGTTGAAAAGAAAATTATGTATGCAAGTGCTGTGAAGGGGAAATGTCTTCTTGTGCTCCTTCGTTTTTTTTCTTGAAGTAGATCATAAAGTTATTATTTACTGGATCTGTAGGCATAAAATATCTATATTAGTACATCCATTAAATTTTATCGTAACCAATAATGCAGTGCAGCTAGAAACTAGATATTAAACAAAATAGCAAAGCAAGGTGTGAAACGTCATTCACTAGCCATATGGCGTGTCATAATGTAGTAAACAATCTTTCAACTAGCAAGACAATAGACGTGAAATGTTTCTCATCATTTCATTTCAGTAAATATCATAACTTAAGAGCTCCACAGTGGGATTGTGGTGCAGTGGAGTATACAAGTCAGCTGTAGGACAATCCAGCAGTAGGATAACACCACCACAAACACATTTCCCACCGAAATAAATAAATGTAGACTGTACCTTCCTCTCCAGCAGCTCAGCACAGGCTGAATCTTTTTCCTGCCAACTCACAAGTGGGAAAGTGGGGGAGTGAGGTTGTAAACTGCACCCTGTGGTGGTGGCATTGTCAACTAGAGGTCTAAAATTTGAAACACCCACCATTTTTAATTTCCCACCATTTTTTAATATTTGTACAATGTTTTAATTTCACGCCATTTTGAATTTAATTAATTTCCATAATTAATTGAATTAATCTGCATATCAATTTATTTGCGATGTTGCCACTTGTATGCCCCTGGGAGAGGAAATGGGGAGACCACCGAAGAAGAGCCGTCATCTTGGATAAATTTGGCAACAATGCAGACTGTGCCATCACAAAGGCAGTTTCACTAGTTTCAGTAGCTGCCGTTGATGCCCTCTGTTCTGGCTATCAGGAGTACTTCCACCTGGTGCAGAGGTTACAGGGAGCTTCTGATGTGGACACAAAAATAATTTCTTAAAGACAAATGTGTAAGGAACGAACTTATATCATCAGATTTAGCATCACCTTTTATTTTACTTGTGAGAAAAATCAAGTGTATTGAAAGAGGGCTACCCCTTAAGAGGTATAAACTTGCATAAAAGTTTAACACAACAAAGCATGTACTGTAATCCTAAACTGGGTGTTTGTCTTGAGGCAGTGTAATGGCAGGGAGCAAATAGCAGCGTAATGGCAGTGCGCAAATACTCATATTATATTCATACAGCATTTGAGAATGAGAGCATTTAACAACTTCAAACAATCTCCGCATTTAGCTTCACACCTTTAGTAATCTTTTTCTCGATGACTACTCTCACAAAATGATGAAAAGAAACAAGTTTATCGCTGACAACGTTTTCGCTGTTCATGCAACCAAACTTCAGCGTTAGACATGGGGCATTAATTTATCAATTATTTCCGACTAACTATTTGCTGGCAATCCATACACTATCACTGAATATACCTGCAATGTTATATCATTGTATGACACATGGTTCAGGAGATATACATTGAGGCGCGATAAAAACTAATTTCTGGTTAAAATAGAGATCAAATTACCTAGACTATATTCATCACGAATTGTTTACAGAAGAATGGAAAAACTTTTAGAAGCCGACCTCAGGAAAGATCAGTCTGGATTCCAGAGAAATGTAGGCAATACTGACACAATGATTTATCTTAGAAGACAGTTTAAGGAAAGGCAAACCTACATTTATAGAATTTGAACACTTAGAGGAAGCTTTTGATAATGTTGACTCAAACACTGTCTTTCAAATTTCATGAAGGTAGCAGGGGCAAATTACAGGGAGCAGAGGCTATTTACAACCTATACAGAAACCAGGCAGCTGTTATCAGAGTTGGGGTTGTGAAAGGGAAGCAGTGGTTTAGAAATGAGTGAGTCGGGATTTTAGCCCATCCTCGATGTTACTCAAAATGGTTCAAATGGTTCTGAGCACTATGGGGCTTATCTTATCATCAGTTCTCTAGACTTAGAACTATTTAAACCTAACTAACCTAAGGACATCACACATATCCATGCCTGAGGCAGGATTCGACTGTAGCAGCAGTGCGGTTGCAGACTGAAGCACCTAGAATCGCTCATCCAAAACGGCCGGTGATGTTATTCAGTCTGCACATGGATCAAGGAGTAAAGGAAATCAAAGAAATATTTGGAGTAGGAATTAGAGCTCAGGGAGAAGAAATAAAACCTCGAGGTTTGCTAATTATATCGTAATTCTATCAGAGAGAGCAAAGTACTTGGAGGAGCAGTTGAAAAGAATGGACAGTGTGTTGGAACATCAACGAAAGCAAAACAAGGATATCGGAATGTAGTCAAGTTAAATCAAGGGATGCTATGGAAATTAAAATACAAAACGAGACGCTTAAAGTAGTAGATGAGTTTTTTTATTTAGGCAGCAGAATAATTAATGATAGCCTTATTAGAGAGGATATAAAATGTAGACTGGCAATGCCTAGAAAAACATTTCTGAAAAAGAGAAATTTGTTAACATCGAATATAGACTTACGTGGTATGAAGTATTTGCCGAGAGTAGCTGTATGGAGTGTAGCCATGTATGGAAGTGAAACATGAACAAGGAACCGTTTGCACAAGAAGTGAACAGAAGCTTTTGAAATTTGTTGATAGAGAATAAAGCTGAAGATTAAATGGGTAGATCATGTAACTAATGAGATTGTACTGAACAGAACTGGGGAGACAAGAAATGTGTGTCACAACTTGACTAAAAGGAGGAATCCGTTGACAGGAAACATTCTGAGACATCAAGGAATCAGCAATTTAGTATTGGAGTGAAGTTTGAGTGGAAGGGTGATGAGGGGGAGACTCATTGATGGAGATCAAGAGATGGATACAGTAAGCAGATTCAGTAAAATGTAGGTTGCAGCAGTTATACGGTGATGAAGAAGCTTGCACAGGTTATAGTAGCATGGAGAGCTGCATCAAACCTGAAAATCAGAACCAAAAAAAACAACCTATTCATCCAGTGTTTCACAACGAGAGCACTTAGAGACTTGCAACAAACTTTAAGCATAATTTCAAACATTTACTTAGCTTTTTCTCTCTTACATGCTTAAATTCAAATATTTAACACGTTACCTCATTTGTAAACTAATCAGACTTTTGAAGCTGTTTCACAGATGCTAGTTTACGTCTTACAAGAGAAATTCACATTTCAAAAAATATACAATGTTTATCAAAATGCATCATCCGATTAAAAAAAAATCATAGTATGTCATTTGAGATACGTGCATGAACAACGTAATGTTGGAAAGAGCAAATTCTCGAGTAATGCATAGTACCTGTAAGGTAGCAGCAGTGTGCGCCCACTTCACTTCTAGTAAAAATGGAGTCGGCACAACAGAAAGCGCTTCGTGTTCTACGTTTAGCTCAATGCAGGTCAGTAATAACTATTCAGTGTTACTTTCGTAGTAGGTATGGTGTGGATCTTCCTAAGCACAAAGCATTAGACGATGGCATGAACAATTCCGAGAAACAGGTTGTTTGTGTAAAGGCAAATCGCAGGGCCATCCTCGAGTGTCTAACATAGACGTCGAACGCATCCGCTATATTTTCACAAGGAATCCGCAGAAATCCGTTCGTCGTGCAGCTCGACATTTCAACATGCTCCCAATGTTCGTTTGTTGCGCGTTGCTTCGACGTTTACACATGAAATCATATCAAATTCAGCTACTAAAAGCTCTTCGTGAAGCTGACAAAAAGCAACCTATGGAGTTCTATAATTTCGTTCTTTGAAAGATGGAGGACAACAGTAGTCTTCCACGCTTAGTGTTTAGTGGCGAAACAACATTCCATTTAAATGGAAAGGTGAACCGTCATAGTGTGGGGATATGGGATACATAACAACTACTAGAAGTTATACAACATGAGAGGAACTCTCTAAAATTTAATGTATTTTGTGAAATTTCACAGAAAAGGTGAATGGTCCATTTTTCTTTGCCGAGAAGACTGTTACACGAAGCACATATCTCGGTAGGCTAGAGAACTTTCTTTTCCCACAGTTGGAAACAGATTCGAACGTATTCATTTACGAACATGATGGGGCATCGCCACACTGGCATCTGGAAGTGCGGGAATTTTTAAATCAAAGGATTACTGAACAATGGCGTGGTCGCACTGGACTAAATGATTCAACCTTACATTCAGTACTGTTTTCCTGGGGGAACGCTGGGGGATGCGTATCCCTAAACGTTTTCGTCGACAAAGTAATTTTTTTTTACGATATCGAGAACTTGGAAGAGTACCAAAGATTTATTTCACGGACGCAAATTTTTTATTTCATTTTTTCTCTCTATTACAACCCTCATTCTTGGTATGTTTACTCTTCCTCCATCTCCATTTATTCTTCGTAGTCCTGGTAATCCACAGAATTTGACACTTAAAACACAGACCTCAAAGACCGCACCTTACTCTCTTACTTTACTCCTACTACTGCCTAGGAGTAAATTTTGGCCTTATTTCCCCCATAACTTACTAACGTACTAGCGTACTCTTAAGTGGTGCTCTCCACGAGTAATGGACTAAACAGATTTACTTCGGAAGTAAATGAAAGAAAAATTTGCTACTGGAGCAATTTACTCATATAGTTCAGTACCAGGGGCGATTTTAGAAGTCGGTCAAGGGGGGGGGGGGCTAATAGGGGGAGGAGGTTTGGGGGAATGGAGTATCACTTAACAAAGGGAGAGTTGCGGTCCTCCACCGACAAATTGGTGAAGTTTGGTGTTGCTTAAAGTGGTTTTTGGTAACTGTTTTGGAGTTCAGGATAAAAAATTTGTATTAATAAGTAATAAGACGCCCACTTTAAGTTCAATGATATTTATTGGTTTGGATAGTAAGCAATTTGTCGCTCTTATTCCTTTGTTAAAATGTGTTTGAAATAGATTGCCATCTATATTGCTACACAATTATAAAAAAAGATTGAATCCGTTGGAGTCATATGTTCGCTGATTTCTGAAGTCGTTTTATCCAATGTAATATAAATTGGGGGGAGGGGGGGAGAGGGGCAGCTATAGCTCCCATAGCCGCCCCTCCCTTTCCACAGCCTGCTTTCAGTACTATCGACAGAAGTCGCCTATTTCCTTCTCTCTTAGCAACTTACTTCTTCAGTTTCACTTACTCCAGGTTGGTGTTCGCCACCCTGAAAATTTATGGTTTTGAGCCCAGGCAGCTATTACCAACAGAAATTGATGTTTACTTTGCCATTTATGTCTTGAATCCTGTGCCTTGGTCGTGGTTGGTACAACAATGAAGCACTGTTTGATGTAGATGTATGGAGCTTAGCGATAAAGCTCTCGCTATTTAGGCGGAAGAGGGTGTTAGTTTTCGGTTTTAACCTGCCTCGAGGTAACATTTTTCCCATCTTCTGTGCAAGAGCCACTAGCAGAAAGACTGACCATCATAAAAGAAATCCCAAGACAACTTCTCCCTGAAAATTTCGACGCTACCTCGATTCTGTGCCCTGCTGATCTAAAGGTGAAAAACTGCTGAATTGCATACTTGTTAGTGCCTGCTTTCCCTGCTTCTGTCACCTGTATCGGCACCATTGTAGCACTAAATGATCTGTTAATGTATTTTGTCTTCTATCCACCCCTACTACTATGTTTGCTGACTTAAATTGTAGTCCTGAAACACTGCAATATGACTGTGGACTGATTGTGACGTCGCAACTAGTGCCCGATTGCCCATTTGCCTATTAAAAGCTTTACTTCAGAACCTATGTGGCCTGCAATGTAAGCAGGTAGAGTATTATACGGTCAGTAACTGACCAGTTGTGTCCTGCAGACTGACGTCACGACAATCTGTCGCAGCTGCACGCGTGAAAGCAGTGGAGTAGCGCTGGCAGCCCACTTACATTATACGAAACTAAAAATATCAATAACTAATAAAGGAATAACCTGAGGAATTTTGGATTTGATGTACATCCTTCTGTTGTGAAAAAAAAAAACAATATGTCAAAGTCTGAGATAAAAAATAGTTGTGTTTTGGAAGTTGGAAGTTAGTAAAATTCCATGAAAAAAACGTAATTTTCCGACAGTCAAGAATTTAAATAAATACAGGGATGCAATGGTTCACTTTCAGTGACTGGTGGTGGTGGTTAGTGTTTAACGTTCCGTCGACAACTAGGTCATTAGAGACGGAGCGCAAGCTCGGGTTAGGGAAGGGTTGGGAAGGAAATCGGCCATGCCCTTTCAAAGGAACTATCCCGACATTTGCCTGAAACGATTTAGGGAAATCACGGAAAACCTAAATCAGGATGGCCGGAGACGGGATTGAAGCGTCTTCCTCCCGAATGCGAGTTCAGTGTCCTTCAGTGACTATGTACGATGATCTGATAACACTTTCAGTGTTCATATACAAATTTGGAAAGTTTTTAGTTTCAGAAAACCTCTGTGACTTTCCTGTAATAATAATTTCAAGAATTCTAAGTAAATATGTGTATTGTGTGTTATGGTGCGTGTGAATGGGAATGCGTGCGTGAGATTATGTGGAACGTTCGGTATTATTAAAAATCATTCATGTAATTCTCTACAGGAACTGGCAAGTGTTCCAACTCTGTAACGTGGGAACGAATCCACTAGTGGTTCCCCTACTAGTGAATGTCGGATGTCCAAGTATGTATGCTTATGTATAAGACAGCCAGAACATTCACGACTACATAATAAATTTCCAGATGTAGAGTAAAGCTTATAGTTCATTTTGTTTTGTTTATTTAATTAGACAATTTTGTGTTACTTAATTTGATGACGTCAATGAGCCTAGAGAAGTGGTTGGTGCTTGCTAGATTTTGGCACGAGCCGCGCCCTAGAAGTGAGTTCTCATTGGTCGTTAAGCCAATGAGAAGCGAGACGGTTGGCCGCCTAGTGATGAGATATAGGTTTGAGTGTGAGAGAGTGAGAGGGGAGTCGCGAGCTAGCTTTGATTGGAGGCGGTTATGCTGGATGTGACTTTTCGCATTATGTGTAAGATGAAGTCTTGGGATGACTTCCGCGTTATGGTCCAGTGTTAATGGTATCTGGTAGCGACCAAAAACTGTTTATGAAAACTTTAGTGTTGTGATAGTTCGTTCCGACATAAAATCGCGAGTGAACTTTGAATTATATAGCGTGGCGGTACCGAGTATATTCTTACTGAGTATTTTATGGCGAGCATAAACTTTTACTAAAGACAGCCACTGAATATCGTGTGCAGAAGTGATTGGCCGATCATTGACTGTGTTACAAGTAATTGATTTCGGAATTTGGGAAGGTAAAAGTTCTGGCTGTTTTAGGTATGGTGATAACTGTGAGGAGAAACTTTGGTAATTTTCGTAAATGTGGGCTGATGATCTTGCTTAACAGCAATAAAGATCTATTGAAGATTTAAATTTGAACTTCTTGTTTAAAGTACGAGTTACATCCACTTTCCGAATCATTTCTTTAAGTACATAGAAAATTTTCAGCAAATTTTACTTATAGCGGCCTCCGGTGTGTAGCTATGAGGTTACAGTTTCCTCAACACTGCTTTTCTGTGATCTCGTAAGTAGCTGCAGTCAGGAGTTTACGTGCGAAGATCTACCGCTGTAAAGAGGTAGGTGAACAAAAATTATAAAAGAAATTGCATTGCAGCAGCAACGTATAATCCGTCGCAATTGGTACATCGCACGTAGAAAAAATCCGTAGCATGATCTTAGACCGTTTCTTGCTAATTTGTGACAATTCAGGATACTATGATTTATCAAAAAAGTATTTTTGTAATGTTATCGTGCTAAATAGTTTTTTTAGTTTATTGAACACTGGTTGAGTATGTTGTTATTGTTGTTATGATCTTCAGTCCGAAGACTAGTTTGAAGCAGCTACAATATCCTGTACAAGTGTCTTCATCTCCGAAGAAACATGACATAGTTCTTCTTAACAACACACGCACTGCAGTATCGAATTTATCCGCCGATACCAGGCAGCAACTTTAAGTTAAAATGTTCCGAGCGGGAATTATATAAAGCGTGCATGAGTACAGATTATGACGTAGGAACGACGTCATATGAATTTTTGGATCTGGCCTACGTCGTGCACAGACAACCAGAGCTGTTAATGGGAGAACTCGCGTAAAGCGGGAAATAGCGAATCCAGTCCCGGTTTGGCACAAATTTTCATTGTCATCGTTCCCTTGTTGTTCATATTCATAACTGCGAATTCATTTTATGTATCCATGCCCGAAGGAACATTCCATCGTTCTTCTGAACAACAAAAGCACTGCAATATAGTTATGGTTTAGGTCTGGCTTGATGTATTTTAATCACATACTGAATGAACTTTTCTAGAGCTTTTCTAGGTACTCTTTGCGGTATGGGGGAGTAGCCATGTATGTGAAAAACGGTATCCCATTTGAGTCAATTGATGTTTCAAAGTACTGCACTGAAAAGGTGTTTGAATTTTGTGCAGGTGTGGAGCTTAACTTCTTACTGTTGTTATTTATAGATCCCCAGACTCCGAGTTCACAACATTTTTGCTAAAGCTAGAGGAGGTTCTTGGTTCACTTTATAGGAAATACAAAAAGTTTGTTATATGTGGTGATTTCAATATTGATTGTATAATTGATTGAGCAAGGATGCTGGTAGAACTCCTTAATTCATATAATCTTATGCAAACCATATTCTTTCCGACGAGAGTGCAAAGGAACAGTAGAACAACCATAGACAATATTTTTGTTCATCCCTCATTACTGGAAGGGCATTCTGTTAGCAAAAAGGTGAATGGCCTTTCAGATCATGATGCACAAATTTTAACTCTAAAAGATTTTTGTGCTGCATCACGTGTTAAATATAGTCATCAGTTGTTTAGGAAAGCAGATTCAGTTGCTGTAGAGACATTTGTAAACCTCATCAAGGAACAAGAGTGGCAAGATGTTTATAGCTCTGATACAGTAGACGATAAATATAATGCTTTTCTCAAGACTTTTCTAATACTCTTTGAAAGTTGCTTTCCATTAGAACGTTCAAAACAGGGTACTAGCACAAACAGAAAGCCTGGGTGGCTGACTAGAGGGATAAGAATATCTTGTAGAACAAAGTGGCAATTATATCAAAATGTTAGAAACAGTCACAATCTAAATGCAGCAGCACATTACAAACAGTATTGTAAGGTGCTTAAAAATGTTATTAGGAAGGCAAAAAGTATGTGGTATGCAGATAGAATAGCTAAGTCTCAGGATAAAATTAAAACCATATGGTCAGTCGTAAAGGAAGTGGCTGGTTTGCAGAGACAGGTCGAGAATCAGTGCGTAGTGGGATTGTCCGTGTTACTGATAAGTCGCATATATGTGCAGTATTTAATAATCACTTTCTGGGTATAGCAGGTGAACTAAATAGATACCTAGTCCCAACAGGGAATCATATAGCGCTCGTAGAAAAAAGTGTTCCGAGACTGATACCTGAAATGCTCCTCCATGATACTGACAAGAGGGAGATTGAGTTAATAATTAAATCACTAAAGACCAAGAACTCTCATGGATATGACGGAGTATCTAGCAGAATACTGAAGTATTGTTCCATGTATGTTAGCCAGGTACTTAGCCATATCTGCAAATTTTCCTTTAGGAGTGGTCAGTTTCCTACCCGATTAAAGTACTCGGTAGTGAAGCCACTTTATAAAAAGGGAGACAGGGATAATATTGACAATTATAGACCTATTTCTATGCCATCGGTGTTAGCTAAAGTTATCGAGAAGGTTATATATACAAGGTTACTGGAGCATTTAAATTCACATAATTTGCTGTCAAATGTACAGTTTGGTTTTAGAAATGGCTTAACAACTGAAAGTGCTATATTCTCTTTTCTCAGTGAGGTTTTCGACAGGATTAAATAAAAGGTTGCGAACATTAGGTGTTTTCTTTGATTTAACGAAGGCTTTTGACTGTGTTAACCACAAAATATTACTGCAGAAGCTGGACCATTATGGAGTAAGGGGAGTAGCTTACAATTGGTTCGCCTCTTACTTTAAGAACAGAAAGCAGAAGGTAATTCTCCGCAATATTGAAAGTGGTAATGATTTTTAGTCCCAATGGGGCACTGTTACGTGAGGCGTTCCCCAAGGGTCGGTGCTGGGGCCACTGCTGTTTCTTATTTATATAAATGATATGCCTTCCAGTATTACAGGTGATTCAAAAATATTTCTGTTTGCTGATGACACCAGCTTGGTAGTGAAGGATCTTGTGTGTAATATTGAAACATTATCAAATAATGTAGTTCATGAAATACGTTCATGGCTTGTGGAAAATAATTTGATGCTAAATCACACTAAGATTCGGTTTTTACAGTTTCTAACTCACAATTCAACAAGAACTGATATTTTAATCAGACAGAATGGGCATATTATAAGCGAGACAGAATAGTTCAAGTTCCTAGGCGATCTGATAGATAGTAAGCTGTTGTGGAAAGCCCATGTTCAGGATATTGTTCATAAACTAAATGCCGCTTTATTTACCATTAGAACAGTATCTGAAATAAGTGACATTTCAACACGAAAAGTAGTCTACTTCGCATATTTTCATACGCTTATTTCATGTGGTATTATTTTTTGGGGTAATTCTTCTGATTCAAAAAGGGTATTTTTGGCCCAAAATCGGGCTGTTTGAGCTATATGTGGTGTAAGTTCGAAAACCTCTTCTCGACCCCTATTCAATAGTCTGGGAATTTTGACATTGCCCTCACAGTATACATTTTCTTTAATGTCGTTTGTTGTTAGCAATATTAGCTTATTCCCAAGAGTTAGCAGCTTTCACTCAGTTAATACTAGGCAGAAATCAAATCTGCATGTGGAATGCACTTTCTTGACTCTTGTGCAGAAAGGAGTATAGTATTCTGCTGCATCCATTTTCAATAAGCTACAACAAGAACTCAAAAATCTTAGCAGTAGCCCAAACACTATTAAGTCTAAACTAAAAAGTTTCCTCAAGGCTCACTCCTTCTATTCTGTCGAGGAGCTCCTGAAAGAGCTAAAAAATTAAGCAAATTCCAGTGTTACATTTTTGATTTTCTTTATTTAAATTAACGACTTGTCGCCTGAATATGTTTCTTATATTTCATTTTATCTGTTTGTACAATCTACAACTGAGTATGTTTCTTATATTTCATTTTATCTGTTTCTACAATCGTGTTACAATTTCATGTACTGACTCGTTCCATGACCATGGAGATTTCTCCTTAATGTGGTCCCACGGAACAATAAATAAATAAATAAAATACTGTGTCCTGTCTATGCAATAATAACTTAGTTGACGACTCCTTAGAAATTATGTACTTTGGCAGTTATATTTTAAAATTTTGTACATCGCTGAATGCTGAAGGATAAAATCTTTGTGAAAAAATAAACAGCCAATCCGTTGGAAAAACGGGGGTTTATTTCAACTCCTTGGCCATTTTTTCAAAGCTTATAAAAACATCTTTTTCAGAAGTGGTGGCAAGTGTGTTACATGTCGTAGAGGAGGTACGTTGACATATAGCCAATTGGCGTCAGTAACATATAAAATCCCCCCCCCCCCCCATATTTTAAAAAGTTGTATGACACGATAGTCGTCACTGAGCAGCGCTACACCAACGTACGGCTAATACAATATCGTCGCGTACGTAGAAACTGTCGTGTGTGGCAGGTCATTACATATTGTGATTTTGTTTGTTTTCTTTCTTAGAAGTAGTTTAGACATGAAAAATTGAGCAGAAAAGAATTCATTTAAAATCATCGATAGATTATATTTGAATATCGATAGTGACGACCAAAATGAGTATTTACTGGTAATTATTATTAAAACGATATATTTTGTATTTACGTTTCGTGTTCTAGTGTTAAGAACTGAACCAAAATTCAATTTCTGAAATGTAAGATTGTAATTTAAATGTAAATGAAGTTTGTACGGTCTGTAGATCCGGAAGCCAAAGTAATTATTGAGACTGTAAGTACGCTATTGTTAACGGGTAGCAGGAAAGAAGAAAACGGTGTGCATTACATATCATCTAAAGAAAATAGTTAAACATTGTAGTACCGGTACTACTGACCGATGAAGAACTATGATGACGTGGAGGAGTTTTAATTGGAATACGAAGAAAAATGATGAAGGTATTTATCAATGAAGACTGCGAATTGCAGTTTTTGTATGCGGTTATTACGTAACTTTTTCAACTTAAAAAATGTATCATTGGCTGTGATGGAAATTACTGACGGCACAAATAATGACTAGTAAAGAAGTTTTGGATGAAAGTTACGCAATATAACCCCCTTCCATTTTTCGCACTTAATGTATATGTTCGCGTAATATTCACTAAAATACTTGTCAGGAACTTTTCAGTATATAATACGCGTAATCTGAAATTACGTTGCATTTTTAGTTTTACGATGAAAAGTGCGTTGATCACGGCAAAATGCGGTTAAAAATGAGACGAATCTTAAGATTACGATATGCTACAGGTCAGTCTATTTAGTGAATCTTCAACCGTTATTTGGGACTCACAGTTGGCTTCGACAACTCAAAAACAAATAGTCATCTTTAAACCTAACCTACACTTTGGGCTACACCACAGACCTGTATCTCACCACTACCAATATTTAAGGGCTAGAGGTCGAATAGCACACACCGACCAATATTTGAGCTAGCATACATCAGAATAATATGAACGTGTTAATTGGCTTCAGTATCTTGGAGCGTAAAACATTAGTAAACCTTAATTACCTTGTGATTCAACAATTAGCTGCTGTAGTTTTAAATGAAAGCCTGAACGTATTGGTGATTTACTTGCCAAATCAAAATCAACAGTTACCGGTACAGTGCTTGAATTAATTTGAATTTTTGTGTACAACTATTTAATGTGCCCTCTTTTGCTGAAATATGGCTGACTATGTCGACATCCCCGTTTTTATGGAGCATATCAATTTGAAAACAACTGTAAATGTAATGCATAATTATTATTTTCTTCTTCCCAGTCACGACTACATTTACTATGCCCACGAGCGAGGTTTCTTAAAAACTAGGTAATGAAAGAATCATCGTTCTGTTGCGTAGAGTGTGAGCCATTGCAAATTATATGCCGGCTTTAGGCGTCACATACATATGGCCTTATTACTATGCCCTTTCGTTTAAAAGTGTTCATCGAGAAATTAATTTTTTATGGGTTGATTCTTAATGTTTCCAATTGGTACACAGTCTTATTCACTATTCACATGTTTATCATTGTGCTATTTTATACTGACATACTCCACTGTATTAATAGTGCAAGGCGAAGTATTTTCAGTTTTCAAAACGTACTAGGTTGCTGTTAGACTATAGCCTTTAGATACTCTTCAACGTATGACAGAATCTTGAAATCTTCAATATGTATTAGAAATAGGGCAAGTTTGCAGGGTGGATTTTTATCATCGTGACTGCTTCGTCACTTCTTATCTGCCAGTGTACAGGGTGATTCAAAATCCGTATTACAGGCTTCTCGCGAGTGTAGCGGGGACTTGGTTTTGATGAGAAACACACGCCCCGAAATATACCGTTTGGATATAAAATAAGTTTTAAGATCGGACCGCTTTCACACTTACCACTTCACGTTACGGACGCTCATGTTATGACCTGACAGTCTGGCGACCCCTGAACAAGCTGGTGACGAAATCGTCTCTGCGCTGCTGTGTTTTGATAGCCGCGCGCGCACTTGTGCCAAAATTGTCGTTTTCTGTGCATTCTCCTCACCCCATTTGCTTCCAGTATTTCGCACACAAACATGACACCAACGCCTTTGCGCATGATTGTTAGCGAAGACGATATTGATAATGATGTTCATGTAGAAGAAGTGGAAGAAACACAAACACTTTTCAATAAAAATTTGCAGGATTATTCGAAGATAAACACGAAAGTTAAAGAATAGAAAGAAATCCATCGAATAATATTTTCTTGGAACAACATGTGTTCAGTTGGAACACATTCGTATATTTTGAGTTCCGTAAACCACTGGGTAAAAACGGAACTGATATAATATCAGTTCGTTGACCGTCAGTCAGTCTGTTCGTACGCTATCAGCCGTTTTTCTAACAGGGGAACCTCCCCATCGCACCCCCTCAGATTTAGTTATAAGTTGGCTCAGTGGATAGGCCTTGAAACACTGAACTCAGATCAATCGAGGAAACAGGAAGAAGTTGTGTGGAACTATGAAAAAAATAAGCAAAATATACAAACTGAGTAGTCCATGGGCAAGATATGCAACATCAACGATAACGTGAGAACAGGAGCGCCGTGGTCCCGCGGTTAGCGTGAGCAGCTGCGGAACGAGAGGTCCTTGGTTCAAGTCTTACCTCGAGCGTTGTTTAGTTTCTTTATTTTCGCAAAGTTATGATCTGTCCGTTCGTTCATTGACGTCTCTGTTCACTGTAATAAGTTTAGTGTCTGTATTTTGCGACCGCACCGCAAAACCGTGCCATTAGTAGATGAAAGGACGTGGCTCTCCAATGGGAACCGAAAATATTTGATCGCAAGGTCATAGGTCAACCGATTCCTCCACAGGAAAACACATCTGATATATTATATACGACACTGGTGACGACATGTGCGTCAAATGACAGGAATATGTTGTCAACCCACCTAACTTGTAAACTTGGCGAATGGGTAAAAAGATTCTTCTACCTTGTCCGATTTAGCTTTTCTTGTGGATGTGATAATCACTTCCAAAAAAGTAATGAAAACATAAGAGTTTTCCACATAAAATTCAACAAATGAGTGCCACAGTTTCACAGTCGCACAGTTTTCCCTGTGCTCTGTCAAAACATATGTTTTTTTTTTACGTTTTCAAATATTTCCGTGTGTTGACTGTCAAATCCTGCATATGTCCAAGCAAATCTGAACATGTCCTGGAATTTTGGAGGGCGAAGTTGGTTATGTGTGAGTGCCTGAACTCGATAATTGTCTGAAAATAAAAAATTAAGCTTTTCACTTGAGGGAAGACTTTAACCAAGGACCTTTCGTTACGCAACTGCTCACGCTAACCACGGGACCACGACGCTCCTCAGCTCACACTCCCCTGATGTTGCATATCTTGCGCATGGACTACTCAGTCTGTATATTTCGCTTATTTTTTTCATAGTTCCACACAACTTCTTCCTGTTTTCTCGACTGATCTGTGTTCAGTTTTTCAAGGCCTATCCACTGTGCCAACTTATAACTAAATCTGAGGGGGGTGCGATGGGGAGGTTCCCTTGTAAGTTGAAATGTATATCCCCTACGTCTATGGTCCCCTGACGATTTAAAACAAAGCTTCTAAGTCAGTGTAATCAAAATATACAGCCATTGATGTCACATATTTTGATACTCGCAAACTCACTCATTAAAAACTATAGCGGTAACCTAGAATCATGAAATTTGCCAAGAAGCAAGGTTTCACAGTACAAGAAAAGGAAAAAAGATGAGAAATATCAATATATAATTATATCACACAAAAAATATAATTTTTTCGTTCTAGAGAGCCCTGGAATTCTCATGATAGTTATCTTGCCACTATCGATATTGATAACAGGCAAAATTCGGTATTGTCGATACTATCTTTATGCATGATTAGTATGTACGAAACCTACCACTTATGAGGCTTTTTGCATGTTAATGTAGGTAAAATGCGAAGTAATTCATCAAACCTTCAGCATTCATTTTAAAACACTGAAAAAAATTCCTTGGATGTTTTTGAAGTTTATGAAACATTTTATATAACTTTCCACTCATGCCTGCGACTGTATAGGGGGTGCCACCCCACCTCCCCCTTTCCCATCAGTTCTTTTTTATGCTGTTTTCATTTAAATCTCATAAATTCGCAAATAATGACCATCTCCTCAAAAAATTCGTATCGACGAATGACGATTGGATTTGAAAAAAAGTATAGTGGCTGTCATCCTACGTGAGCGCACCTTACTTTGATGACGTGACGTGAACAGTGACGGAAACATATTTGTCACGGCAACAAAACTCGCTGTTTTTACGCCCAGACGAGCGCAGTTGAGTCTGCTGAGCGCTCCAGCTACCCCACCACTGCGCTACTTCAGGCAGCCGTGAGTGAGACGGCTGTATCACTGTCTAACTAACATATGTTAACACTGTGGCTATATGCTAATGGCTGCACACGCACGCGGCTTAGGAAGACGTGTTTACAACGCGGTGCGGCTAATTCTAAGACACGAGTATTGCAGAGTACTTTTATAAGCATGTGTGAATCAGATGTATGTCTATTTTCAGCTTTCTACTTTTCGGCCAAAACAGTTACTTGTATTAGGCCTACCCGATTAAATGAATACATCATATAGTGCTAATAACTAGCCAATCTTCATTGTTTATTGAAAAAGGCATACAGTCTGTTAACTTCTAAGTTGCCATAATTTCTCCCTAGTCCTGAGTCAGTAGAAGCTGGTAGAAGACGTAATGCTCCAGCCGTTTGCCATGTGTTTCCAGTTATCCGGGCCTCTTTTCTCCGTTCGCTGCTACACCGTCCTGAAATTGGCCAACATACTACAGCTACCAGCGACATATATTAAGTGTGTCTCCATGTAGAGGCATAGGCGTATAGGCGTGTGTATGAATGCGCGCACTAGTGTGTGTGTGTGTGTGTGTGTGTGTGTGTGTGTGCGTATTTCAATATAGCTCGAAAGAGGATAATTTCGAATTTTGGCAAGTTTCCTTTCTAATTGCGTTTTCCCATCAACGACTCAGTGCTTATTTAATCCAAAAGTATTTACATTCTACCAAATCTATCCTACAACATTTACATAACACATTGCACTGCTGTTACTTACACCTAGTCTCAAGTTTGAGATAATTTGTCACTCCATTCAGTATTACAGTATTAACCATTAGAATTTTAATGAAACATACAGGAGAGCAATAGAAAAATCGCAGTTTCTGCCCCTATTGCACTACAAACTGTTCTAAAAATGATGTGTTTTGGGAAGATCTTTAATATGGCCTGTTACCGAAGCTGCATAATTTTTTAATACCGAAGTAGAAATTCGAAATGCACCAAATACAACATGCACTGAATCAAGATGGTAGCTGTTCGATCTGTTGCTGTCAGTTAATTACAACACAGGTCACGTTCTAGACCTCAGACTATGTTACTGATCAGTCTGTTACCACAGCCAGATTTTTTGCTTTCACATTCGTTGGCTTAACTATCTCTCAACTGAATTTAGACCTTGAGCTATGCTACAGATCACTCTGAAACCACAGCCAGATTTTTTTGCTTTCACATTCGTTGGCTTAACTAACTCTCAACTGAATTTAGACCTTGGGCTAAGCTACAGATCACTCTGAAACCACAATCAAGTTTTTCGCTTTTACATTCATTGGCTTCACCAACTGATAACTACGTTAGTTGTTATTATCACTGATGTCAATATCTGATAATCTACTTCTACTGGAAATATTTCAAAGAATCAAAAATGCACCGCCTACAGATATGATAGGAAACTGGCTAGTTTATTGAAGAATAGTGAAATTAGTTTTCAACACAGCCGTCTTTGGTAACTCCAAACGTGTCTCTGCAAGTTTATACGTGCGGGAGTTGGAAAATAAGTTTCCCCTGTCGACTGTGGTCAGAGTTGTGTGTGAAAGGAAAAAAAAGGAGAATGAGACATTAAAGATAAGACATATCTTTATTTTTCTACATAATTTCCAAGTACATTAAGACATTTGTCATACCGCTTTATAAGCGTCAAAAAGTCTTCCAGCAAAAATTCAGGGCGTTTCATATGGAAGAAGCATTGAACGGCTTGTTTGACATCAGCGTTGCTGCCAAAGTGCCTTCTGCTGAGAGTCTTCTTCGAAACAGGAAACAGACGGAAGTCACTTGGTGCTAGATCCGGACTGTAAGGCAGATGGTGCAGGCACTCTCGAACAAGAGTTGCGTTGCCGTCGCCGTGTGTGGTCTCATATCGTCATCCAACAGCAGAACACCAGATCTGAGAAGGCAAGTCCGCTTTTCCAAATCACCCCTTTCAATTTATTGAGAATGGCACAATACCATGCAGTATTGATTGTTGCATCCTCCAGAACGTGCAGCAGTAAAACTCCTGTGGCGTCCCAGAAAATGGTGAGAAGCACTTTACCTGCAGGCGGAGTGCTTCTAATCTTCTTTCGGACAGGCGATGATGGATGTTTCCACTCCATGATTGGGCCCTTCGATTCGGGCGTGTAATGGTAGACTCACGTTTCATCTTCCGTCACATTCCGAAACAGAACGTCATTGCCAGATTCATAGCAATGCACGAGCTGTTCCAGGCTGAACACCATGCATTGTTCCATGTGTGTCGGGTTCAGGTGGCGGGGCACCCATCGTGCTGACACCTCCCTGTATCGAAGACAGTCTAGGTCTCGGTATGTCCTGCACTTGCTGACGTCCATCACTGAAATTCTGGCACCATTTCCGCATCATTTGCCTCCAACATTACACCTGACCCATACATCTCACAAGGTGGTCATGAATTTCTGTGCGTGATACTCCACGTGCCCATTCACAGCGGATAACAGCTCTCACTTCCGCATTTGACCGTGACTCCAAAACGCAGCTTCTTTCCAGAGCTCCAGGACAAGACTGAGCGGCTGGTCTCCGGTTTGTGCAGGCACTGCAACAGCACAATCTGCTCGATTCTGGTCAACCTCTACCCAATCGTGTATTGGTGTCTTGCACGTGCGGGTTCACCTGCTGTGTTGTCTTTCGCCCATACCACACAACTCTGCCCACAGTCGACAGGTGAAACTTATTTTCCAACTCCCCCTCATAACTTAACTTTTTCAGTCCACCATGAAAGTAGATCACTGGTATCACAAAAAGTGGAGTTACTTTGCGTCACTTTCAGACAGGTTTTCAAACAAATTCATGTAATGCATAAGTGTTCCATAAAATGACTTTTGGAAATGAAGTTAGTCTACTCTAAAACAGTATAAAACCCATCTAATAACATAAAAGGCTTATAAGATTTATTTTAATTTTATAATGTACTGAAAATTGGAGAAAAGTAGACCCTGGAGAAGGTCAACTTAATATAAACTATATTTTAAGACAGGATAACAGCTTAGGACAATGTTATCATCTCATATATGTTGTGTCAACTTATAGGGCCACCAATAAGCCAACTTTTATGTACTTTTTGATATTAAAGGGCGAAAAATAATAAAATTTAAATATTTTCTGTAAATTTAGGATGAAACAACATAATTTAGTGTTGTTTCGTTATCAAAGAAAAGACCAGTGTTTAATTAGATATTCTGGTATGTAAAACTGGCAGTGAATAGACCAGGAAAATGTTTTGCATCAATTTATCACCATCAACCAACTCTGACACTGAGAAAATGGCTCTTTTGCTGAAACATTTTGAAGGATTTGTAAGTTCAGCTGCCTCCTCCCATTTGTTAAAAAGGGCAACTTAATTGGAGGCCTTTTCCAGTTATCAAGTGATAGCATGACAGTATTTACACTTGCACTATCTTCTTTAAAACTGCCAATAACACAAGTGTAATTAATGTGTAATTTCGAACAGTATAACCACAAAACATGCTTGCTGGTTGTCCAGATTTTTATTTATGACAGATGAAAATCCAGGATGGAATGTAACAATATGGTGAAAAGCATAGTTGCTACCACCATATAGTGGAGTTACTGAGTTGCAGATAGGCACAACAGCACAAAAAAAAGACTGTCACAAAATAAACTTTCAGCCAACAAGGCTTTTGTCAGAACTAGACAACAGACACACAGACACACACACACACACACATACACACACACACACACACACACATGACCACAGTCTCTGTCAGTTAAAGTCAGACTACAAGCAGCAGTGCATGATGGGAGAGACAACTGGGTGGGGTAATGAGGAGGTTAGGGTGGGGAGAGAGGGGATAGCAAAGTAGGGGGTGTAGAACAGTAAAGTGCTGCTAATGGGATTGTGCAGGGACGAGGTGGTGAGAGGGTAGGTGCAGTTGAGATGTTAGATGGAGGGTGGGGGTGGGGGGTAGCAGAAAGGGAGAGGAGTAAAAACACTAGGTGCATTGGTGGAATACAGGGCTGTGTGGTGCTGGAAAGGGAACAGTGAAAGGGCTAGATGGGTAAGGACAATGACTAACGGAATTCAGGAGGGTTATGGGGACATAGGATATATTACAGGGACAGTTCCCACCGGCGCATTTCAGAAAAGCTTGTGTTGGTGGGAAGGATCCAAATGACACAGGCTGTGAAGCAGTCATTGAAGTGAAGAACATTGTGTTGGGCAGCATGCTCAGCAACACGGTGGTCCAGTTGTTTCTTGGCCACAGTTTGTCGGTGGCCATTCATGTGGACAGACAGCTATTGGTTGTCATGCTCACATAGAATGCAGCCCAGTGGTTGCAGCTTAGCTTGTAGATAACAGGACTGGTTTTACAGGGAGCTCTGCCTTTGATGGAGTAGGTGATGTTTGTGACCTGACTGGAGTAGGTGGAGGTGGGAGGTTGTATGGGACATGCCGTGAGGCATGGGGTTGGTAGCAGGGATTGTGTACGGGTGGACGAGGATATTGTGTAGGTTTGGTGGGTGGCTGGGTACTGCAGTTTGGGGGGGGGGGGGAGGAGGCATAATGGGTAGTATATTTCTCATTTCAGGGCACAATGACGAGAGACCCATTTCCCTGCAATAGACTTAGATGTCCCATAGAACCTCCCACCACCATGTTTGCTAGTCTGGTCACAAACATCACTTATCCCATCAAAGGCAGCGCTGCCTGTGACACCAGTCATGTGATCTACAAGCTAAGCTGGAATCATTGTGCTGCATTCAATGTGGGCATGACAACCAATAAGCTGTCTGTCCACATGAATGGCAACTGACAAACTGTGACCGAGAAACAACTGGACCATCCAGTTGCTGAGCATGCCACCTGACATGACGCTCTTCATTTCAATAACTGCTTCACATCCTGTGCCTTCTGGACCCTTCCCACCAACTCCAGCTTTTCTGAACTGCACAGGGAGGAACTCTCCCTGGGATATATCCTATGTTCCCAAAACCCTCCTTCGGTATTTATTATCCTTACTCAACTAGCCCCATCCCTGTTCACTTTCCAGAATTAAACAGCTGTTTTTTTCCGCCAATGCATTTGGTCTGTTTACTCCTCTACTTTTTCGCTACCCCCTTCCTCTTCCACCTCCAACTAACCTCTCTATTGCACCTACCATTTCTTCACCTCATCAGTGCACACTCTCACTAGCAGCACTTCACTGTTCCCCACCCCCTACCCTGCTATCCCTCCCTCTTCCCATCCCAGTCTTCTCCTTATCCTCACCTTGTTGCCTCTCTCCTCATGCGCTGCTGCTCGTAGTCTGGCTTTAGCTGCCAGAGACGGTGATCGTGTGTGTGAGTTTTATTTGTGTGTGTGTGTGTGTGTGTGTTGGTGGAAAGCTTATTTTGACACATTCTTTTTGTTGTGCCTATATGCAACTCAGCATCTCTGCCATATGGTGAGTAGCAACTATCCTTTTCGTAATATTATTTTTCATTTCTTTGGTTTTTTGCTAGTACCTGGCACTGGTTTAGAAGCATTTTGTGCAATTTAAAAAGGGTTCCAAATTCTGCATATTGGTGATGTCCTAGATTCTGTTTACATTTCCACCATACAATAACAACATTCGTCTCTTGGCAGTACTTGTGTTCAAGTAATAGGTTTCATCATGAGCCAAATCAGGTCTAAAACAAAGTAATGAAAATGTGCAGCTAGTTGGCCATTTTTTATTTTATTTACTTATTTCTTTTAATTTTTTGCAAAGTTGCTGTACTTTTTCCAAAAAATTACCTTCACGGTTCTTTTAGATCATACATTATGTTCATTACAACTTTTTAGGTATAATGTAGACAATAACTAATTTCCACACATAAATCAATGTCATTTGCATTTTGTTTAAGAAGTTTTCGGGTAGCAGAATACCACTTTTTTTGATAAAATTATCTCAGAAATACAGTAGTACAGATATGGTTAGCAGAAAATATACACTACTGTTTGTGGAAATTGTAACACCAAGAAGGAAATGCATGAATTCAATTAATTTAATACCACAAGTTAGGTACATGACAAGCAAGAGATGATTACATTTTCAAATCTGCACATGTCCTTTGAGCCCTACTATTCAGTATGTCGTTTGGCCACCATGCACTGCAACTAGAGCTGCTATACATTGTGGCATTAAATCAATAAGGTTCCGAATATGTTTCTGAGGGATTTTCCTCCATGCAGTTTGTATCCGAGCCCACAGATCAGTGACATCAGTTACCGGAGGACCATGACACACCAGGTGCTGACCAACCATATCCAACACATGTTCGATGGGCAACATGTCTGGTGAACGTGCAGGCCAGGGAAGCAAGGGTACCCGTCAATCTTTGAAGAAGGCATGTACATTCCTCACAATATGTGGCTGGGCATTGTCATGTTGAAATGTGATCTGTGGAGAGGCCTGAAGCAGGTGGCGTACCTCAGGCTCCACAACTTCCATTAGGTATCAGTTGCTGTTCAAAGTTCCCGCAATACGTACGAGGCGAGATCGGTTGTTGTAACCAGTGGTGCCACAAACCATCACATCAAGTGTATGCCCACTATACCATTCCCCAATGAAGTCCTCCAGGTTGCACTTCCTACGGTACTACCGGACGTGTATGCGACCATCACTATAGGACACGTTGAAGTGGGACTCATTCGTAAAGATTACATGTTGGCACTCAGCACCCCAGTGACGGTGTTCACGTGCCCATTGCAGTCAGAGGAGCTTGTGGTTTCTGGACAACAGAAGCCAAAATAATGTCATGCATGTAACCAGTCCAACCTGCAGCAGACGGCGACAAACTGTCGATGCAGACAAGTTCACACCCGTTGCAGTGCTCCAGCAATGAGTCAACACTGTGGCTGATACTGTATGGTTCGTAATGGCAATGTGGACAAGATGAGGGTCATCCCATGCTGTGGTCATGTTTCGTGGTCCACTTCCCACTTGTTGCTGTGTACGAACTTCCTCTATCCATTGCTTCCATGCATGCAGCTCTGTTTCCTGGAGACCGATCATTCTGCCCCGTTCAAATTCACTCACATGCCGATAGTGCTCCCTTTGACATCGACGAGGCATACAGGGACTTGCTGTATTGTTTAGACCTTGTGTGACAACTCTGCATCTACTAGACTAGGTGCAACAGCAACCCTGTAATACCGACACAAGAGGTCTCTGCTCGGCCTTCGTATACCCCGTCTCTCTGCAAAATGTGTCATGTATTGCTTGCACATTCATCACCACTTTCACTAAGTGTGGTTCAATTTGATTAATTCATTCTCAGTGTTCCACTTTTCACAAGTGCATATTATCAAAATATCCAGAATAACTCAAACATATGAGCTAGTGGAAGCTGTCAACTGGTGGACAGAGTGAAAAATGTTCTGAAATCTTTATTAGAATAGGTGCTAGCTAGGATTGACACTTTTTTTAAAAGTTGCAGCAAAGTTACCCCTGCAGGAGCAAAGTAACCACACTGTATAGTTTATCAGCTTCTGTAAAAGTGCTTCAATATAGAGGCAGTCAATTCCTTGTTTGAAGATTTCATCCCACTAAATCAAGTTTAGGCTCTGTCTGTCATTCTTATAGCTTGCATCTATCTCTGTCTCTCTTGTAACTTGTTTTCTGCCCCACTACCTCTTGTAACTGGCATCACTCTCTGCCTCTCCCTGTTATTCCACATTTGCCCCTGAAATATCACTCTTTCTTTGAAATTTCTTTTTCCTTATGAGATTGGCATACAGTGGAACTCTATCCTTCCTGGAGAGTCCTGCTATGTCCTGCTATACCCCTAAGCTACAATAATGTCAGATATCACTTTCTTTTTGTTTATGTCTCTCAGTCACCATTGACAAAACTATGTCTTTCATGCTGCTCACATACTACCTGCTGTCATGTACAGAATAAAGTGAATAATTTTCAAATGCAACTGATAGATTTTTATCATTATAACTACAGAATTTTTTGCTGTAGCTTTATTGTGATGAGTGAACAATGTTCTTGCAGATGATCTGTTAATGATATATACAGTGAGAGCCTGTTAAACTCTTCGTTTGGATGCATTTAATAACATACTGAGACATTCTTTGTTCATCAGGAACTTTTCCTACAGTTTTCTGTGTGACTATTGTAAATACCTGGCTGGAGTTGTCTTCAGTTTCTGTGATCGTATTTAAACCCATAAATACAGAAATAAATAGTAATAAATGACAGTGCAGGATTCATAGAAACTTATTCCAATTCACTTTGGTCTGTACAGCTGTCAAACTCTTCATTTGGACACACTTAATAACATACTGAGACATTCCTTGTTCATATTCTATGCCACTTCAACCAGTTCACATAGCAGTTAACAGGTACACATTACATCACATTTGAAACTGGCATCAAAAGCATTACTAGCATTAATGTGGATTAACAAAATTTCCTATCATTTCCTTTCCTGTCCTATTTATCAGCTTCTTCTTATGAACAACTAAAAATTCTCAAGAAGTGGAGACCAATATGCATAATTCATATCATCCAGGCCATCTCAACTACCATCTCAGATTTGAATGAAATTTGGCTTATGTATTGTTCTGTCTTTGGAGTTAACTGACCATACCAAATTTAGAATGTTATGTCTGTTTTAATTTTACGGTACTTCATAGTTCAAAAGTTTTGTTGTTCTTAACACTGAGTTCAGAATGCTCAAAGCAGCACGTGCTGACATTCTGAAAACAAACGACAATTTTTTTAATGATATTAACAATTTGAAATTTGGAGGTTCTGTCCTCTATAATGTAGGAAAAAAAGTCTCATATCTTTAGATAAAACCACCAACACAGAAAAAATGTATACTTACATTTTTATACAGTGGAACGTACAGTAATGGATAATAATATGGAAATGGTAGATCACTCCTCACCACACATAGTAGGCATTGATACCAAAAGGCAGTAGCCATTGTGTGAGAATTGTTATGTGAGAATTCTTTTGAGAAAGCACTTTGCCGGAGAGCTTACATATTTCAAGTATTCTGTTTTTTTGTGCCTGGGGACTCACCACCTCCTCTGTGTGGTTAGTAGCAGCCTATCATTTCCATATTGTTGTTATACTTATTTACATTTTTTTATTTTATAATGTGCTAAAACCTTGGTTCACCATTATGTTGTATATAACATGCAAGCAAAAGGGGCAATCCTTAAAATAATTTGCAAGTCATGGGCCATCTCATGGAAAAATAAAATTAATGAGGCTCTTGTTGCTATGTTCTTTTTTGTATTTGCAACAAATAATTCCATATTTTTTTCTTGAGAACAGAAAACAAACCACTGAAACTTCAAGGTCCCCAAACTAAGTACTTTTGACGCATTTGGAATTTAACTGACTAAACTTATAAAGGAAACAAGCTCAACATATAGTATTTAAAGAAAGCTCAATTTTACTCAATTTTTAAAACAACACAACTAACTACAGTAGCCATAATGTACATATAACAGTAACATTTTTTTCTGTATAGTGTATACAGTCCTCTGACAATTGTTCACTTTTTACAGCTGATGTTTGGGAAGTTCAACAACAGCCAGTGCACAAGTGTGATGTGTGATGGCATAGGAGGGACAGTTGAATGATCAGGACAAAACAACATTTTTCAAAAACCCCTAGAAAATCAAATACTATCTGCATCATATTTGTTTCAGTTCCGTAGTGGTAACATCAACAAAGTTAAATTTTGTTTTTACTTCTGAAGAGTCTGTAAATCACATGCATTCTGATTATGAAGAGTACTTTGCAAAGCTTCAAACAATTCCTGGAACGAGAAGTTTCCATAACTTTAAGTCATGAGATTGTTTAGGGAACTTGGGAGCAAAGAGGATCAGTAGGATATGCAACCTGTCTTGAAATATAATTTAAATAATAAACTGACATCTTTGTGAGAGACGAAAATTTGAACCAATCAAATGCAGCATGTAAATAGCCCAATATTTGGGATAATCATTGACCTAAGTACTACAGAACATCATGTTAATATACAATTTATGCATCCACTATGACCTCTGCCACCATTTCGCTAGCCAAAATGAGATTATGTCTGCCATATGTACTTTTGTTTAACAAATTGAATTGACTTGAGTCTTTTTTTTAAATATTGTTGGTTGAGCTTGTGTCTTTTATAAATTTAATCACTTGAAATTCAACTTAATCACATATTTTCTTCACAGAACATAATTAAAGTTGAACAACCAAGAAAATAATTATTTCATATCATAATTTGAGAAAATGCTTATCTCTGGATTTATCTGACATAAACATACACATCTCTGAAAGAGTGGTGTATCATGTCATTTTTAGAAGAGTTTGAGATAGATGCATCATTAACCATTTTCTTACATGGTATTAATGAATCTGAACCATCACAAACATTTTCAGTATTTTTCAGTAGCCTACTAACTAGTCTTCTATTCAACCAACGAAACTCGTGTTGTCATCTTACATTATTGTTATAAACACTTAAGTCATTTTCTCCTCTATTACATGATTGCATCATTTTATTGTCATTTCCCTGTTTAGTTGCATCTCACAACAATGAGGCAGTTCATTTTCACATGTGGTTGATGTACAAGTTTGATATTTGGTTGTATTTGGGAAACCTGCCTTTACTGTTTTGGTTTCTTGAGATTCTTAAGCATAGAGTGCTTAAAATTAGTTAGGTAGATCAAATGACTAATGCAGAGGCACTGGATTGCACTGGAGAGAAATTACATGTATGGCACAATTTATTTAAGAAAAAGGGTTCGTTGGTAAAACATTCTAAGGCATAAAGGAGTAGTTAATTTGCTAATGGATGGAAGTATTTGGGGAGAGAGGAGATCCAAATTATAAATACTAAGATTTTAAATTATGAATATAGTAAGTAAGGTCAAAAGGATGTAAAGTGCCATTGTTATGCAGATACATAAAGAAATTCATGATATAAATTAACACAGAGAGCTGCACAGACCAATCATTTTACAGGAAGTACAGAATGTAGATCTGGGGTTCTCAAACTTTTCCTGTGACAGAACACTTTGAGAATCCTGGTACTTTGCTAGAATACCTTGTTTATTTTGAACACTAGTAAAATTTTTAAAAAATTAGAAAAACTTGTTTTACACTCTTGGAAATTGAAATAAGAACACCGTGAATTCATTGTCCCAGGAAGGGGAAACTTTATTGACACATTCCTGGGGTCAGATACATCACATGATCACACTGACAGAACCACAGGCACATAGACACAGGCAACAGAGCATGCACAATGTCGGCACTAGTACAGTGTATATCCACCTTTCACAGCAATGCAGGCTGCTATTCTCCCATGGAGACGATCGTAGAGATGCTGGATGTAGTCCTGTGGAACGGCTTGCCATGCCATTTCCACCTGGCGCCTCAGTTGGACCAGCGTTCGTGCTGGATGTGCAGACCGCGTGAGACGACGCTTCATCCAGTCCCAAACATGCTCAATGGGGGACAGATCCGGAGATCTTGCTGGCCAGGGTAGTTGACTTACACCTTCTAGAGCACGTTGGGTGGCACGGGATACATGCGGACATGCATTGTCCTGTTGGAACAGCAAGTTCCCTTGCCGGTCTAGGAATGGTAGAATGATGGGTTCGATGACGGTTTGGATGTACCGTGCACTATTCAGTGTCCCCTCGACGATCACCAGAGGTGTACGGCCAGTGTAGGAGATTGCTCCCCACACCATGATGCCGGGTGTTGGCCCTGTGTGCCTCGGTCGTATGCAGTCCTGATTGTGGCGCTCACCTGCACGGCGCCAAACACGCATACGACCATCATTGGCACCAAGGCAGAAGCGACTCTCATCGCTGAAGACGACACGTCTCCATTCGACCCTCCATTCACGCCTGTTGCGACACCACTGGAGGCGGGCTGCACGATGTTGGGGTGTGAGCGGAAGACGGCCTAACGGTGTGCAGGACCGTAGCCCAGCTTCATGGAGACTGTTGTGAATGGTCCTCGCCGATACCCCAGGAGCAACAGTGTCCCTAATTTGCTGGAAAGTGGCGGTGCGGTCTCCTACGGCACTGCGTAGGATCCTACGGTCTTGGCGTGCATCTGTGCTTCACTGCGGTCCGGTCCCAGGTCAACGGGCACGTGCACCTTCCGCCGACCACTGGCGACAACATCGATGTCCTGTGGAGACCTCACGCCCCACGTGTTGAGCAATTCGGCGGTACGTCCACCCGGCCTCCCGCATGCCCACTATACGCCCTCGCTCAAAGTCTGTCAACTGCACATACGGTTCACGTCCACGCTGTCGCGGCATGCTACCAGTGTTAAAGACTGCGATGGAGCGCCATATGCCACGGCAAACTGGCTGACACTGACGGCGGCGGTGCACAAATGCTGCGCAACTAGCGCCATTCGACGGCCAACACCACAGTTCCTGGTGTGTCCGCTGTGCCGTGCGTGTGATCATTGCTTGTACAGCCCTCTCGCAGTGTCCGGAGCAAGTATGGTGGGTGTGACACACCGGTGTCAATGTGTTCTTTTTTCCATTTCCAGGAGTGTATTTAGTGATTGCTTCAATTGTAAATCATGACTAATAACATGGAGATCATAATAAAATTTAATAAGGTAATTAGTACCATCAAAATATCATAACAAGAAGAAAATGTTATGTTATTGAAAGTTTTCATGCAGCATTTACTCAGTCCCCACATTACACCATTGTTCCAGAGAACACAGTTCAAGAAAACCTGATCTAGACAGAAGTACCTCAAATCATTGATAATTGATTTGGTTTATAGAGAAGAGGATATTACCATGTTAAAAATGAAAAACCTGAAACTTCCTGGCAGATTAAAACTGTGTCCTGGACCGAGATTCGACCTTTGCCTTTCTTGGGCAAGTGCTCTACCAACTGAGCTACCCAAGCACGACTCAAGCACCCTTTTACTCCTACTCATGCAGATATACGTAAAAACTAGTTCTTTCAGACACTTTATGTTATAGGGCAAATAATTAAATCTTTTCTTTGGTAGTGGGTCATAAATATAATTATTCCCCTCTAGTGTTGTAGCTATTCATATTACTGTTTTTCCAAAACTATGGTGGATTATGTATGCCAAATTTCATTAGGAAATATATATAGTGTGAGAGTGGAGTTAAAATACATAATCCCTTGAAGGGGTACCTTTATGACCACCACATAATTATTCTTACTGCTTACTTTCATGCAGTCAGTAATTTGTAAGTGGAAAATTACTCCAGGAAATTATACTGTATGACATTACTGAGTGGAAATATGCAAAATATGTCAGAAAGTTGATTTATTTATTTCCAAGACTGGCAGTTGTATGCAGAGCAAAAGTAACTAAACTTATTTATTTGAGAAGCTCTACCCTATTTACTGGGTCCTATTCATGTGGTAAATCAGTTTCTGGCCTGACTTTGTTTGTTGTACAGAACATAATAGCCTACATTGAATTTTCTTAAAATTGAGAGAGAGCCCATATTCAGAGAACCACCTAATAATTCTTTAACAAACATCATTAACAATACCTGGTTGCTTTCTCCAAAGGGGATTTATTACACCACTAGTAGTGTCTCCAAAAAGCACCAATACTGCTTGTTGAAAGTTAAGTGGAAGATCATTCACATATATATTGAACAGGAATGGACCCAATATCAAACTCTGTGGGACTCCCTTTGTCATTTCTTCACAGTCACCAAATTTTTCTACTGTTCCAACCTTATTTGAATAATTCATCACATTATTTTGAATACTGTTGCTGCAGCAGTTTGCTATTAACATCATTAAATATATTGATAATGAGAAGGAGAAAGGAGTGATAGTGCTGACAGAAAAGGTGATAGAACATTTAAGTATAACGTTAGAGTTAAGTAAACCAGTGATGTGTGGATTACGGAAGGAGGGACACATTGACAAACGTAGTGGGATTCAAGTACATCCCTCAAAGAAGACAATGAGGAAGAAGAAGAAGAAGAAGAAGAAGAAAAAGAAGAAGCAAAGTGAATAAGTATCCCATTGCCAATATGGATAAATGTATTATTAAGCAGCAGTTTTTATGAGATGTTCGTATCACAAAAACATCACTTATCACAAGAAATATCATCTTTTCGAATATGACAGCTTTTACCACAAAGAATTTTTGTATTTCATTTTATATTTTTGTTTTTATTTACAGCATGCTTCTTAACTGCTGGCTGAGGCCCATTACACATGTGTGCTCATTCATTTAATCCATGAGCTCTCTTTAGATATATTGTTACAGCCAAATGCAATTTATTTGAGCTCCAGTTACCATAACACCTTTCCATTGCCACACTGTATTACAAAATAATTTTTTACTTAATAACTTAGAAGGAAGACATCAGAAAATTCACCATATCATTTCTAAACATTATGTTGCATTAGTAATGCTAAATGATTATTATAAATGTGCTAAGTGCTTATTATATGACCATGTTTCTCAAATGGCACTGGTACAATATTGGATATGCAATGTTGCTATTTTGCCATTTTCATACAAATGAACCATAATGCGTACATATTCATGAGTGTCTGAAAACTAAGATTATTTTATGTGTATTCACCCATAAAACTTTGTGTTGTTACTTACCTTATAACAGTAATTCACTTCGCCACATAAACAAAAATGTGAATGAAAGATACAAAAAAAAAAAAAAAAAAAAAAAAAAACCCAGAGAGAAAAAAGAAAAAAAAATGACACTGTCTTCAGACAATCTAGTACTCAACACAAAGAGATGATATGACTTCTACAGGGTGTATACAACCTCGGACAGCCAGGAGATCTGGGAAAAACCCAGGAATATTTTTTTCTGGGGGAAAACCAGGGAATTTTTTAGAATTCTGAGAATTTTTCATTGTTTTAGTGTTCAGTTAAATTTTTGTGATTTTAAATGGTAAGATGCAATACTTTAACAACTAATATTACTGTATCCTGCTTCTGCAGAATAATACTGCAGCAACAAAACATGAATGAGAGGGGAAAAAAATGAAAATAAAATTTAAGTCACAAAGGAAATGTGCCATATACAACAACAAAACACAGTGTTCATACAAGTGTCTGCCAATAGCAACGTGTGTAAAAGGCTTGAGGAAGACTATTCAATGCTTTTTAACAAGTAATTGCTTCTGATGAGTGTGTGTGACAGCTGTTTACATTAGATTCGTTTTAATTTAATGGTTTACCCGTACGAATATACGGGCGTCATGCGTCATTGTACCTGCGTAAGCGCAGTGACGCCTGTTATCTGGCGCTCTCTGGCAACTGCTGAAACAAACCTATTTTTTACAAGTGATGGGAAAATATTGCGAATGATGGTTTGAAAAGCATTGCTTTCAAAGTAAATTTCCTTTTATGCAAGATGAACTATGTGCTAGAATGTACGACAAATTTCTTAAATCACAGAGCGTTTGAATCTCATTTAAAAATAAACTCTTTGGGGATGACCATCTAGAAGAATTTCGAGCCCAGAAGATCAGACATTTACATTGTTACTAAAAATTTTACTGGCACATATGTGAAACTTTTCTTTTCTTGTAGCAAGAATATATATATTAATTTAAACCATAAACTTTTCGTATTTGTGTTTCACGCTACTTAAGAGTGATCTTGCTATTGGCTGACTACATCAGGTGCCCTATGCTATCATCAGCTGGCAAGATCATGTGACATGACCTGTGACTGGCTTACAAAAGAATGTTGCAATCTCGAATTCAATGCTTCGGAAAGTAACATACAGTGTTTGGTGGAATTCAAATTTATACCTTCATAACAGGAAAATATGCAGAGTAAGTGTCGCTGCACATCAAAGGTCTTCCCAATTTGTGTTTTTTTTCCCATGAGTTTCATTTTCTAAAGTGCCGGGAAATTCTTCGTTGGTGTACGAAAACATAAACGATCAAAGGATTGGTAAGTTTTACAGTGCCGAGGAAAAGTATACTTTCAATTAATACAGAGAAAGTGTATTTTCACCCAGGAGAAAGTACATTTTCAACCAGGAAATCCGGGAAAAATCCAGGTTTTTTTTCATTGTACATGTATACACCCTGTCCTAGAAGGATACAATTCGTGCTGACCATATTAAATGTTATTTATGAGAAGAGGTTGGAATTTTACAGCAGTGATACAAATTTAGAGCCTGTGCTATATAGGCAACTCTCCGTTAAATATGTAGCATGTGATAGTGCTCCACTTTTAAGTATAATGTTGTGTATGCTGTCACTACCTCCTTGCCACACCTGAAAAGGTCTTCAGTATTCATCTTCTGTGGTGTGAAAATTACACACCTGGTTTCTATTATGACTGTGTTTTTATGTTTCATGCTAGTGCCATGTTCTAGCTATAGTTATTCACAGAGATGACATTAGTAGGGAAAGATGAGCAGGTGCACCCAGAAAGTATATGGGAGAATAGGATAGAAGTAACAGTACCATATTTGAGAGACACTGGAAACATGCCTGCAGAAAGAGAAATAGTAGTCCTGTGTGTTCTCTACATGACAAATAAATCAGGGCTGGGTTAAGTAAGTATTTTTCAGTGATACTCATCTGTTATTGTTGTGATGCTGTGCTGTTTTATGTATTGTGTGTGAGTGGTATTGTTGTATGAAGTTGTCTTGGGTGTTTATATGCTGAGTTCATTCCCATGTTTTTATGTGTAGGATATGTCATTCATTTCTTTGTTAGTTTATAGCTGCTCTTATGATGCAGAATGCATGCAATTGTAAGTTTTTTTGGAATAGTAATTTCTCATTTTCTATTCGTATTTATGAAGTCAGTTGTAGTTTACATTTTTTTTGGCTGTGTATCATTCACAGAGCGATTTTTCTGTTGCAAACATAATGTTAAATAAATGCGAATTTGATTTTCACATTGAACATTTATGCTCTTTTATCAATGATAGACTAATATGTTTGGCAGATTGATGACTTGATGCTCTGCACTTTTATTCTGTTATGATGTGTCAGTACACTATGGGTTCATTAATTCATTAATGTAGCTTCCAGTACATTGTTCTGTTACTTGACATATTTAAAGTACTTCCATTTTCTTAATATAATTAATAATTTTTATAAAATGGAGCAATATGTAGCACTTTAGTATGTTTTAGACTGCCAACATGTTTACAAATGTTAAGTAAACTCATTTTGTGGTTCGTCTGTCTACTGTTAAAGTATTAACTATTGTTCAGTATCAGTGTCTTTGTAGATTTCAGAGAGCATCACATATCTTCCATTAATGCTCCCTTGTGAATGACCATTTGTGTGTATTTGTTGTGTAAGATGGTGTTTGTTTGTAAATAATGAAAGGAGCCGAGACAACCACTCACTGTACAGGGAAGATGCTGAGTGTGCTACACCATGCAGCTGTGTCTATTCACACTACAAACTTGACCGGTGGATTGCTGTATCATGAATAATACACAGCCAAAAAGATGTAAACTACAACTGACTTCATGAATACTGGTAGAAAAAGAGAAATTACTCTTCCAGAAAAACTTACAATTGCATGCTCTACAAAACAGGCTGGATCATATTCCAACACATAGACAAGCATAACCCACCAGTCAGTTTATGAGTTATATTCTGATGCAGTCCTTGGGAACAAGTGATACCAGCCTCACCACCCACAACATTTGCATCACCATAGGCAGTGAAGCATTTGCATTACAGCCTGCTTCCACTGACCATTTGTCCATGGGAACACTTAGCAAGTATCAGTTTGCCAAAACGGTATTTAAAGAGCCACTGGTTTCCACTACAGCACCAACCACAGAGGATCACAAAGCACCACAACGAGCAGCCAGCAGTTGCTACCAGAGCCATCCTCTTCATCAACCTTGGCTTCAGCAGACACAGTGTGTCTTGGAGGGTCCAATCTGATTGAACTTAGAATTTGTGATTGTGTCAAGTAACTGTCCTCAGTACCAGACATCTGACGGGACTTAGAATCAGCCAAGTGTTGTCAGTCCTCACCAATGAACTAAACTTAGTGATTTGCCATTTCTCTTGTAAAAACTATCAAGAAAGGTTATATATTTGTGTTTCCTTCAAACATTTTTGGAATTGTATCCTTGCAGACATTTCTTTGTGGATTACTTCCATTCTGTGTTCTCGGAATAAAGTATTTGTTATTTTTATTACCTTCGAATCAATATTTGCTTGTGTGGACTCTCCCTGGTTATCACACAGTAAGTAATTAATAGAAACATAAACAAAACTGAAACAAATGCTATTAAACTGTTGTATTAGTTAGCTGTGAAGAATGAAATGTTTAGTAACTGTTTTTCATCTCGTTTATGTGTGTATTACCTGCTCAACATCTCAGCTGTATTGTACATTGTTACCTGTACGCCTTCCATTATTTGTATTACAACCAGGACATTACAGCATTGTAGTATCATAATCTTTTTCTGTTTGTGGTCATCTTCTTTCTGTGTTTAGAAGCATCTTCTTTCTTCATTTGACGCAAAGATGTTTAAAATGGATGGTATGTAAAAAGTTTGTCTTTGAGACGTAGATCTTTGTGCAGTGTTTACATTTTTTACCATTATAAGATTCTTCTTTGGTGGTCTGCAGAATGTAGTAATGATACTGTACCATATATCATAATAGTCCTAATATAAATACGCTTTTTCCACAAAATCGAACTATGAAAAATTAGGATGTAGCACATCTTTGTGACCCTACAGATACTAGTGAATTTTCACATCATACAAACTTCAGACTTTGTGCTGCAATCATTGCTCGCACCTTGCCAGCATGGTACTGATGAAGCTGGCCCACTTTGTTCTAGCACTATGTGTAACTTGCACCATCGCTGTATGCCACGGTGCTTTACTCACAATGATGCTCATCAGGTGAGGCTACAAGGCTGGTTAGAGTTTTCAGCTGTGGCCATAGGTGCCCCTTCCAAAACTCGAGCTGTGATTGACTGCTTCAAGTTAACTTTATCAGTGCTGTTGCTTAGTGAACTCCTCATTGTTTGTGCACTTTCTCTCACACCATATATTTATATCTACGTTTCCATCTACATTCGTGCTCTGTAAACCACCATCAAGTATCTGAAATGACTGTCATGTGCACGGCACCACATATTAATGTTTCTTGCTATACCATTCTGGTACATAGCATGGAAAAATTACTGATTAAATGCCTCCATGCTAGCTATAATTAGTGTAATCTGGTCTTCCCAATCATTACAACAGCGATGCATATGGGGCTTTAATGTATTCCTCAATTTGTCACCTAAGTCTGGCACTTGAAACTTTGCAAGGATTTCGTTTGCAAGATAGTTTTGTCTGTCTTAAAACATCTGCCAGCTCAGATTTTGATGGTCTCCCATGGATTATACGAACGTGTAACTACTGGTAAAGCTCTTCTTCTAATGTTTTCAATATGTACTCACAGTTGTACTTGGTATGGACGCCACACATTTAAGCTGTATTCAACTAGGCTAACTACATTGTGTGCTTATGAGAAAATTTTAAGAGTGAGAGCTGCAAGTGATGATTTTAACTATAATTTTTTTTCAGCTGTTTCTTTCCTGCAATTAAACATGAAGGTTCAAAGGTACAAGTCACAGATGTAGTTCATCAATTAGGTGGGGATAAAGATTGACAAAATTCTATGTTGTAGCGAGGAGGACTATGACTTGCTGTCCCATAGCAATTAAATTAATAGTTTTTGGTAGAGTCTTCATATCTTTAACTGTTTCAATTCTGTAATATACAAAAAGGAACCAGGCACAGTAATTGAAGCTCAATGTTGAGACTGTTTGTACTGAGTTTATTTACATATGTAATAGTTTATAAATGCATGGCAGACAACAGTGAGACACACAAAAACCAAATTACAAGATTAAATAACTCTTAGCATTTTCATCAGAAAATCATCTAATCAGTGTAATTAGCTATCAGCTAAATCTCGAAGGTCATGGAACATCTCAGTACATGAAATTAAAATGAAAAATAATGACATATAAAAAAATGTTTATGAACCCGAAAAAAGTGAAGCCGTAAGTTTAAGTAAATGCAATCAACAATGCAACAAGAATCAGCTTAATTTTTCAAGGAACTCTTCAACAGAATAGAAGGAGTGACCCATGAGAAAACTCTTCAGTTTTTGAAAGTGTGTGGATTACTGCTAAGATATTTGAATTCCAATGGTAGCTTATTGAAAATGGATGCAGAAGTATACTGCACTCCTTTCTGAACAAGAGTTAAGGAAGCATGATCCAAATACAGGTTTGATTTCTGCCAGGTATTAACTGAGTGAAAGCTGCTTATTCTGGGAATAAGCTAATATTGTTAACAAAAATTGACAGCAAGGAATATATAAATATATATTGAGAGGCCAATGTCAAAATACCCAGACTCGTGAACAGGGTCAACAAGAGGTTCATGAACTTACACCACATATTGCCCGAACCAGCATTTTCTGAGCCAGAAATATCATTTTAGAGTGTTAAGAGTTACCCCATAATATAATACCATATGACATAAGCGAATGAAAATAAGCAAAGTAGACTAATTTTCTTGTCAAATGACCATTCACTTCAGATACCATTCAAATAGTAAAAATGGCAGCATTAAGTCTTTCAACAAGATCCTGAACTTGGGCTTTCCACGACAGTTTACCAATGTTGCACACAACATTCTTTACTACCAAGCTAGTGTCACAGCAAACAGAAATATTTTAGGGTTAGCCGTAATACTATAGGGCTTATCATTTATATAAATCAGGAACAGGAGTGGCCCCAACACTGATCCGTGCCACCCCCCCCCCCCCCCCCCCCCCCCACTTGACCATACCCCACTCAGACCTCACATCTCAGCCATTCTCAACATTTTGAATAATGACCTTTTTCTATATGTTGCTAAAGTATGAGATGAACCAATTGTGAGCATACTCCTTGTATTCCATATTTTGTGATCAACACAATCAAATGCCTTAGTTAAATCAAAAAATATGCCAGGCATTCAAAACCTTTAGTTTAACCCATCCAGTACCTCACAGAGAAAAAGAGAATATAGCATCTTCAGTTCTTAAACGACTTCTAAAGCTGAACTATACATTTGATACCAATCATGTGATAGAAAATGATCAGTTATCCTTCCATACACAACATTTACAGTAACTTTAGCAAACACTGATGCCACAGAAATAGGTCTAAAATTATCTACATTATCCCTTTCTCCCTTTTTATAAAGCAGCTTTACTACTGAGTTATTTAATCATTCAGGAAACTGACCATTCCTAAAAGGGAAAATTACAAATGTGGCTAAATAAAAGGCTAACATATGCAGCACATTAGTTCACTATTTTGCTAGGCACTCCATCATATCCATGACTCAATCTCCCCGTTATCTCTATCACAGATGTATTTCAGACATCAATCTCGGAAAGGCATTTGTCAAGAGAGTGATATGATTCACTGTAGAAACTAAATGTTTAATTAAATCACAAGTAATGCTCAGAAACTGATTGTTACATACTGTACATATTTGTATATGTATATGTTGTTGTTGTTGTGGTCTTCAGTCCTGAGACTGGTTTTATGCAGCTCTCCATGCTACTCTATCCTGTGCAAGCTTCTTCATCTCCCAGTACCTACTGCAGCCTGCATCCTTCTGAATCTGCGTAGTGCATTCATCTCTTGGTCTCCCTCTACTACTTTTACCCTCTACGCTGCCCTTCAGTATTAAATTGGTGATCCCTTGATACCTCAGAACATGTACTGCCAACCGATCCCTTCTTCTAGTCAAGTTGTTCGACAAATTCCAGTTCTGCCCAATTCTGTTCAATACCTCCTCATTAGTTATGTGATCTACCCATCTAATCTTCGGCATTCTTCTGTAGCATCACATTTCGAAAGCTTCTATTCTCTTCTAATCTAAACTATTTATCATCCATGTTTCACTGCCATACATGGCTACACTTCATACAAATACTTTCAGAAATGACTTCCTGACACTTAAATCAATACTCGAAGTTAACAAATTTCTCTTCTTCAGAGACGCTTTCCTTGCCATTGTCAGTCTACATTTTATATCCTCTCTACTTTGACCATCATCAGTTATTTTGCTCCGCAAATAGCAAAACTCCTTTACTACTTTAAGTGTCTCATTTCCTAATCTAATTCCCTCAGCATCACCCGACTTAATTCGACTACATTCCATTATCCTCATTTTGCTTTTGTTGATGTTTATGTTATACCATCCTTTCAAGACACTGTCCATTCCGTTCAACTGTTCTTCCAAGTTCAACTGATCTTACAATGTCATTGGCGAACCTCAAACTTTTTATTTCTTCTCCATTGACTTGAATATCTACTCCAAATTTTCCTTTTGTTTCCTTTACTGCTTGCTCAATATACAGATTAAATAACATTGGGGAGAGGCTACAACCCTGTCTCACTCCCTTCCCAACCACTGCTTCCCTTTCATGTCCCTCGACTCTTATAACTGCCATTTGCTTTCTGTACAAATTGTAAACATCCTTTCGCTCCCTGTATTTTACCCCTGCCACCTTCGGAATTTGAAAGAGAGTATTTCAGTCAACATTTTCAAAAGCTTTCTCTAAGTCTACAAATGCAGAAACATAGGTTTACCTTTCCTTAATCTACTTTCTAAGATAAGTCGTAGGATCAGTATTGCCTCACATGTCCCAACATTTCTACGGAATCCAAACTGATCTTCCCCGAGGTCAGTTTCTACCAGTTATTCCATTTGTCTGTAAAGAATTTGCGTTGGTATTTTGCAGCTGCGACTTATTAAACTGACAATTCGGTAATTTTCACATCTGTCAACACCTGCTTTCTTTGGGATTGGAATTATTATATTCTTTTTGAAGTCTGAGGGAATTTCGCGCTGTCTCATACGTCTTGCCCACCAGATGGTAGAGTTTTGGCAGGACTGGCTCTCCCAAGGTGGGCAGTAAATAGAATGTTGTGTACTCCCGGAGCCTTGTATCAGCTTAGGTCTTTCAGTGCTCTGCCAAACTCTGCACATAGTATCATGTCTCCCATTTCATCTCCATCTACCACCTCTTCCATTTCCATAATATTGTCCTCAAGAACATCGCCCCTGTTTAGACCCTCTATATACTCCTTCCACCTTTCTGCTTTCCCTTCTTTGCTTAGAACTGGGTTTCCATCTGAGCCCTTGATATTCATGCAAGTGGTTCTCTTTTCTCCAAAGGTCTGTTTAATTTTACTGTAGGCAGTATCGATCTTATCCCTAGTGATATGCGTCTCTACATCCTTACATTTGTCCTCTAGCCATCCCTGCTAAGCCATTTTTCACTTCCTGTTGATCTCATTTTTGTGACATTTATATTCCTTTTTGTCTGCTTCATTTTCTGCATTTTAGAATTTTCTCAATTAAATTCAGTATCTCTTCTGTTACCCAAGGATTTCTACTAACCCTCATCTTTTTACCTACTTGATACTCTGCTGGCTTCACTATTTCATTCCTCAAAGCTACCCATTCTTCTTCTACTGTATTTCTTTCCCCCATTCCTGTCAATTGTTCCCTTATGCTCTTCCTGAAACTCTGTACAACCTCTGGTTTAGTCAGTTTCTCCAGGTCCCATCTCCTTAAATTCCCACCTTTTTGCAGTTTCTTCAGTTTTAATCTACAGTTCATAACCAATAGATTGTGGTCAGAGTCCACATCTGCCCCTGAATATGTATATATATCTCATTTATGAGTAACAGAAATATTTTTACTATGAACTGACTTTATATCGTCGAACTTGTGCTGCTGACCAGACATTTCCATCACAACTGACCATATGGTTTTAATTTTATGCTATGAATTATCTATTCTGTTTACATACCACATACTCTTTTGCCTTCCTAATGACATTTTCAAGCACATTACAGTACTGTTTTTAATGGTCGACTGTAGCTTAATTGTGACTACTTCTAACATTTTGATATAACTCCTGCTTTGTTCTACATGCTATCCTTATCCATTAGTCAGCCACCCGGGCTGTCTTTTACCCCATTCAGAATGTTGTAATGGAAAGTAACTCTCAAAGAGCATGAGAAATGTGTTAAGAAAAGCATGATATTTGTCATCTATGTTATTTGCACTATAAATATCCTGCCACTCTTGTTCCTTGACAAGGTTTAAAAAACTCTTTATTGCTGTTGGATTAACTTTCCTACATAGTTTGTAATTACATGTGACATTTGTTTGAGCACAAAACCCTTTTAGTGTTAAAATTTGTGCATCATGGTCGGAAAGGCCATTCACCCTTTTACTATCAGAATGCCCATCTAGTATTGAAGAATGAATAAAAATATTGTCTTTGGCTGTGCAACTGTTCTCTTGCACTCAAGTTGGAAAAAACACAATCTGCATCAGATCTACCAACATCCTTTTAACGCACCATCATATAAAAATTTATATTGAAGTCACCACACATAAGTAATTTCTGGTATGTCCTATAAAGTAAATCAAGAACCCTCTCTAGCTTGAGCAGAAATGGTCTGAAGTCAGAGTTACGGGACCTATAAACAACAACAATTAGAAGTTTCATTTCACTAAATTCAACTGCTCCTCCACAACAAGCAAATGTGCCGTGATACATCTATCGACTCAAATGGAATACAGATCTTTACGTACATGGCCACTCCCCCACCCTGCAAGGAACAAAAAGTGGCAGCCTTTGCATATGGGACCTCTTGTCATTCTAAGGATTTCAAATCCTTGTGGATATTTATTAGGATACCTGAGTAATCATCGAAGTAAAGGACTTTGTCCTCATAAAGATTTATGGAAATATTATTCTTGGTGGAATTAGTGTGCATAATTTTAGGAACACAGTGTAAACTGGAATTTTTATGTATTGTTGTCTGTAGTAGATAAATATTATTCTGTGATTTATGTAGAAAGAATGATTCCCATCTGTCAGTCTTAAATCACCATTTCCTACTTCTTCATCTTCATAATTTATTTATTTATTTACATCTTGAATCTTTGAGGTACGTATACCATACCTTAGATGTTGGACAAAATGACATTATATTAAAATACTGTTACACTGATCGTATACATTACATTTATAAATTGTTACACTGTGATATTGCTATATTGTTACATTACATTTTTATATTGTTATAACGGAAATTAACTTATTTTTCAAGATACTGTGTTACTGAGTAAAAACAGTTTTCCAAGAGATATGAAGTTACAGATTTTTTAAAGCTATGGATTTTGTTCATGGCCTTTAAGTTGCTTGGCAGCTTATTAAACAAGTGAGAGAACCTAAGTGATCTATACCTTTCTTGCACAATATGGTATAACAATGATGTCTGTGTATGTCACTATTTGCCCTTGTATGGTGTTCATGTACAGATTTATTTTGAATAAATACATTTCCATTTTTAGCATGTTTTTTTTAGTTACATGACAGCTTTTAGTATATAGATACATGGTAGGGGTAGAATCCCCAGTTCTTTGAAGAATGGTTTGCATGATTTTCAGCTGTTAGGATTTTTCATTATCCTCACAATCTTTTTTTGTTTCCGGAATGTTGTTACGCTATCAGGAGAATTTCCCAAGAATATGGTGCCATATCTCAATAGGGAGTGTATGCAAGTGTAATACACCGCTCTAACTGTTTCAGGACTTGCGTTGTTCCATATAATCCTAAACACATAAGTCATTTTCGATAGTTTGGAATGTGATGTGGGAATTCCATTCAAGATTGTCTTGTAAGTAGATGCCAAGAAATTTTGTTTCAGTGACACTGTTAATTCTTTGGTTTTCCATAGACATGTTTGGTTTTAATGGGTTTTTATTTTGTTGTGTATGGAAGTGTAAGACGACTGTTTTTTGAGGGTTTATCAGTAATTTATTCCTCATAAGCCATACAGTGACAGTTTCATTTGTGACTTTAGAATTTAAAGTAAGAGCCATTTCGTTTTCACCTTCAATTAATATGCTTGTGTCATCTATAAATAGCACTGGTTCGGAGTGTTAAACGTGTAGGGGGAAGTCGTTTATGAAAATTAAGAAGAGAAAGGGACCTAAAATTAAGCCTTGTGGTACACTGTGGGTTAGTGTGGAAGGTTTCGATTGATAAGCTTGGAGTTCGTTTTTCCCCATGTGTTTTACCTCAGTTATCTGAGAGCGATTTTCTAGGTAGGATTTCAGCCACTAGTTTGGCAGGCTTGTTACACCATACCACTCTAACTTTTCTAGAAGAAATTCATCGTCTATTAAATCATGTGCTTTTTTTAAATCCTGGAAAGTCCCCGAAACATTTTTATGACTATCCACCGAATTTAAAATACGATTTATGAGGCTAAAAGTGGATATTTCAGTACTGCACTGAGGCCTGAAGCCATGCTGACACCCTGAGATAATATTTTTTTGTTAAAGAAATCAGTTAATTGTGGCGGAACTAGTTTTCCAATGATTTTTGAAAAACCTGAGAGGAGTGACACAGGCCTATAGTTGACCATCTGGTGCCGATTGCCCTTTTTGTAAAGGGGTACAACTTTTGCAGTTTTTAACTGTTGTGGGAAAATACCACTTGATAGTGAAGAATTGCATATATCTAGCAGTCGTGCGAGTATCAGTACACCTGATACTTTTATAATATAGTCTGGCACATTGTCAACTCAGGCTGTTTAGTCTGCAGTTCACAGAGGGTTCATCAAACCACTTTCAAGCTATTTCTCTACTGTTCCACTCTCGAGCAACACACACGTAACATGCTACCATGGCACTCTATCCTCTATGTGATTATACAAAATGTTCTGCCCTTCTTTGAACTTTTTCCATGATCCCCATCAGATCAATATGATGCACATCCCACACCACACACCAGTACTTTCTAAATGTTCTGCCAATAAATCAAAGACTTTGGGCTGTGCAGGATAGTCATGTGGTCTGCAGCGCATTGCCACAATTCGCACGGCTTCCCCCATCAGAGTTTGGAGGCCTCCCTCAGGCATGGGTGTGTGTTGTCCTTAGTGTAAGTTAGTTTAATTTATATTAAGTAGGTCTAGGGACCAATGACCGTAGCAGTTTAGTCCCATAAGCACTTACCACATATCGACCGGGACAAAAAAAGTCTTTGGTTTGCTTTCCCCACAGCATTATTCGTGTGATCAGTATAATTTAAGCTATTGGTAATAGTAATAACTAAGTATTTAGTTGAATTGACAGTCTTTAGATTTGTGTGATTTATCATGTAATCACAGTTTAGCAGATTCCTTTTAGTACTCATGTGGGTGATTTCACATTTTGCACTGTCTAGAGTCAGATATCTCTTTTAGCACCATACAGATATCTTGTCTAAATAATTTTGCAATAAGTTTTGATCATCTGATGACTACAGGGTATTAAATGACAACATTATCTGCAAACAATGTTAGAGGTGTTTTCAGATCATGTCCTAAATCTTTTATGTAGATCAGAAACACCAGAGGGCATATAACATTTCCTCAGGGAATGACAGACATTACTTCTAGTTTACTTGATGTCTTTCCATCAATTACCATGAACTTGACCATTCTGACAGGAAACCATGAATCCAGTCACATAACTGGTACAATACTTGATAGGCACAAAATTTGATTACAAGTTGTCTATTAGAAATGGTGTCAAAAGCCTTTTGAAAATCTAAAAATATAAAGCATATTAATGAATGCAACAAGCACCTCTAATGTGGAGTACATTTGGATAATGATAATTATTGGTTTAGTAGGTAGTGTAGCTAGTGTGTAAAGATGCACCAAGCTTGGTACAGGTGGGATTTGTCATAGAGGTTGGTGTGATGTGGTTTGCAGCCTTACATTTGATCTTTCTTCACAGCCATTGACTAAGATTGAGCTACTTGCTCCACACATCAGCGCGTTGGACAGAATTCCTAAGGATGCAGGGTGGTACTGTTCAATTATTTTTTATGGAACTGTTATGAGAGAGGATTATCTAAAGATGTGGAGCAATGAACAAAGAGAAAATGTTGTTGATTTTTCAATGCTAAAATGAGCAAGCAAGTACAGTTTATGAAGAAGGGTATACAGTAATTGTGCGTGAACTGATTGAAATGATCATAAAGGCAGCTTGACAGTTGTCCCACAAAGACTATATTGTTGCCACTGAAGCAAAGCAAGTGTGTATAGGAACCCTTTTTTCTCTAAAGAATTTAAGAATTTACTTCAACTTCTGTGGTGAAGGAATTTCAGAAGGTTGTGTTTAGTAACTGCACTTTGGCAGAACTGTCATCTGTAATTGCATAGAGGAGGCATTAATTTTGTGTAGCATACTTCACATACAACCAGAATGTCTTTGGATTGTCTGCCAGTTTTCAAGACAAACTTTCGATGTGGACATTCTTTTACTGTGCTATAAGGGCATTAATCAGTTGGCCAGTGAAACTCTAGTTTCAAGCGATGGTGTAATGACAACCAAAGGAAAATTTACTGTTACATTATGTAATTACAGCTCTCCCAAATTCAATCTCATACAGTGCATGGAAAAAACAAACTCTTTGTATCTTTCCATATGAGCTCTGATTTCCCTTAATTTATTACGATTATCATTTCTCCCTATGTAGGCTGGCATCAAATTTTGGTGGACAAAATTGCTGACTGAAATTTTGTGAGAAGATTCTGCAGTAATAAAAAATGGCTTTGTTTTAATGATGTCCACCCTAAATCCTGTATCCTTTCAGTGACACCCTCTCTCCTATTTCGTGAGAATACAAAATGTGCTGTCCTTCTTTGAACTTTCTTCATGCACTCCAGAAGTCCTATCTAGTAAGGATCCCACACCATGCAGCAGTATTCTCAAAGAGGATGGAGAAGTGTAGTGTAGACAGTCACTGCAGTAGATCTGTTACATTTTCTAAGCATCCTTCCAATAAAATGCAGTCTTCAGTTAGCCTTTCTCACTTCATTTTCTATGTGTTCCTTCCAATTTAAGTTGTTTGTAATTTTAATTCCTAGGTATTTAGTTAAATTTACAGATTTTACATTTGACTGATTTATCATGTAACCAAAGTTTAATGGCTTCTTTTTAGCACTCATGTGCATAACCTCACACTGTTCGTTATTTAGTTTCAATTGCCAATTTTTCTACCATTTTCTAAATCATTCTGTAATTTGTGTTGTTCTTCTGATGACTTTACTAGTTACTAAATGACAGCATCATCTGCAAACAACCTAAAACACCTGCTCTGATTGTCTCCTAAATTGTTTATGTAGAACAGCAAAGGGCCTATAACACACCTTGGGGCATGCCACAAATCACATATGTTTTACTTGATGATTTTCCATCAATTACTATGAACTTTGACCTCTCAGACAGGAAATCACAAATCCAGTCACATAACTGAGATGATATTCCATAATCACACAGTTTCTCCACAAGCTGCTTGTGTGGGACAATATTAAAAGCCTTTAGGAAATCTAGAGGTACAGAATCAATTTGAAATTCCATTTCAATAGCACTCAGCAATTCATGTGAGTAAAGAGCTAGTAGTGTTTCACAAGAATGACGTTTTCTAAATCTGTGTTGACTGAGTGTCAATAGACCGTTATTTCGAGGTAATAGATAATTTTTGAACACAGTATATGTTCAAAAATCCTCTTGCATGTTGATGATAATGATATTGGACTGAAATTTAGTGGACTGTTCCTACTACCTTTCTTGAATATTGGTGTGAGCTGTACAGTTTGGCAGTCTTTGGGCACAGATCTTTCATCAAGCGAATGGTTGTATATGATTGTTAAGTGTGGAGCTAAAGTATCAGCAAACTCTGAAAGGAACCTAACTGGTGTACAGTGTGGACTGGAAGACTTGCTTTTGTTAAGTAATCTATGGTGCTCCACTACTCTGAGGATATCTGCTTCTATGTTACTAATGTTGGCAGCTGTTCTTGATTCTGGAATTTACTTCATCTTCTGTAGTGAAGGAATTTCGGAAGGTTGTGTTTAGTAACTGTGCTTTGGCAGCACTGTCATCTGTAATTGCATAGAGGAGGCATTAATTTTGTATTTCTGGTAGCATACTTCACATACCACCAGAATGTCTTTGGATTTTCTGCCAGTTTTCAAGACAAACTTTCGCTGTGGAAACTATTATAAGCATCTTGCACTGAAGTCCACAATAAATTTCAAGTGTCTTTAAAGGATTTCCAATGTTGGAGATTTTGCATTCATTTGAATTTATCACATTTTTTTCATTGTTTCTGCAACAGTGTTCTGACATGTTGTGTGCACTACGGAGACACAGCTCCATCGTTTGTTGATTTATTTAGTATAAATCTCTCAATTGCTGCCAATACCTTTTCTTTGAATTCAAGCCACATCTGGTCTACACCTACATTTTTAATTTGGAAGGATTGGAGATTGCATCTCACAAAAGAGTCAAGTGAATTTTATGTGCTTTTTTGAATAGGTATATTTTTCCTTTATTTGTGGAGAATTTGTAGGTTACAAAATTCAGCCTCGCTGTGACAACCCTGTGTTCGCTAATTCCTGTATCTATTTTGATGCTTGTTATTAGTGCAGAATTATTTGTTGCTAAGAGGCTAAGGTCATTGTTTCTGTTTTTGTTGAAATATTGGTGTATTACCTAGACATCCACACAAGAAACATTTACAAGAAGTACAGATTGAAAAGTTTTATATAGCCTAGATTATAAGTACTTGTACATCAAAGCATGCTATGCAAACCAACTGTCCAAAAAAGAGTACAGTACAGAATGTGATTTATATAAGTAACATATGAAGACTATTATGGTAACAAACATATCATCTCCAAACACTACAATATTACAAAATATTAATTTTGTAGTTGTTATGTACAACTTGCAATATGTAAAATCAAACAGTGGATACTCCAGGATGGAATAATGACTGTATTATGAAAAGGATTCATTGCTGCACACAATAAAGTGAAGATGTTGAGTTGCAGACAAGCACAATAAAAAGACTGTGAAGCATGTAAGCTGTTGACCAAAAGACCTTCCTTCAGAAGATGACAATACACACACACACACACACACACACACACACACACACACACACACACACACACACAGACATTCTCACTATTATGACTCTCACACACATGAGACCACTGTCTCTGGCCACTGAGGACAGACTACAAGCAACTGGGCCTGGTGGGATAAGCAATGTGGGTGGTGAGAGTTAGGAGGAAGCTGGGACAGGAGGAGAGGAGGTAACAGGGTAGAGGTGGGGTTCATAAAGTACTGGTTCTGGGACCATACAGGGTCATGGTGGGGAGATTGTAGGCAGCTGGGTGCAGTCGGAAGTTAGATTTTGGGAGGGGGGAGGGGGGGGGTGTTATTGGAAAAGGGTGAGAAGGAAAAAGACTGTGGGTATACTGGTGGAATAGAAGGCTGTGTATTGATCGAGTGGGAGCAGGGAAGGGGATAGTTGGGTGAAGGACAGTGACTATCGATGGTTGAGCCCAGGATGGTATGGGAATGTAGGATATATTGCAGGGAGAGCTCCCATCTTTGCAATTCAGAAAACTGGTGTTGGTAGGAAGGATACTGATGACACAGGCTGTGGAGCAATCTTTGAAGTGAAGAACGTTGTGTTCTATAGCATGTTCAGTGACTGGGTGGTCCAACTGTATACTGATCAAAGTTAGTCAGTGGCCATTCATGTGGACAGGGAGCTTGTTGGTTTTCGTGCCCATGTGGAGCACAGCACAGCTGTTGCAGCTTACCATGTGGATCACATAACTGCTTTCATAGGTAGTCTAGTTTTTGATGGGATAGGTGATGTTTGTGACTGGACTGGAGTAGATGGAGGTGGGATGATATATGGGACAGGACTTTTGTGCAGGTCTGTTGCATGGATATGAACTTTGAGGGAAGGGGCTGGGAGCAGGGGAGGAGTAGGGACGGACAAGGAAATTGTGTACGTTTGGTGGGTGGTGGAACACTACCGTGGTAGGGGTGAAAAGGATAGTGAATAGGACACTCATTTCAAGCCACAACTAGAGGTAGTTGAAACCCTGATGAAGAATCTAATTTAGTTGTTCCTTTCGTGGATGGTACCGAGTTATGAGGGAAATACTCCTTACAGGCCAGATGGTGGGACTTTATGAGGTGATGGGTGACTTGTGAGATAAGATATGGAAGATATGTTTCAATACAATTTTGGGAGAGTAATTTTGGTCTGTGAAGGCTTCAGTGGGACCCTTGGTGTATTTTGAGAGGGACTGCTTACTGCTACAGATGTGATAAGACACAGGTGACTAGGTTGTGTGGAATGGACTTGTTAGTATGGAATAGGAAGAATCTGTCGAAGTGGACATATTGCTGGTGGTTAGTAGGTTACGTATGGATGGAGTTAATGATGTCAACATAGAGGAAGGTGTCTTGTTGGGTTGAGGAGAACCCAGTGAAGCAAATGGGTGGAGAAGGCTTTGAGGTTTTGGAGGAATGTGGATAGGATGTCATCATCTCAAACCAGATGTCATCCGTGAATTTGAACCAGGTCAGGGGTTTGGGATTTAGGGTGGTTAGGAAGGATTCCTCTAGATGGCCTATGAACAGGTTAGTGCAGGATGGTGTCATGTGGGTGGCCATTGCCGTACTTCAAATTTGTTTGTTGGTGATGCCTTCAAAGGTGAAGTAATGATGGTTTAGGATATAGTAGGCTGTGGTGACCTGGAAAGAGGTTGCAGGTTTGGAATCCATCGGACCTCGGAATGGGAAAGGTAGTGTTCAATAATGGCAAAGCAAAAGGCATTGGGGTTATTAGTATAAAGGAAGCGGCATCAATAGTAATGGGCAGGGCATAGCGCGGTAAAGGAACAGGAACTGTGGAGAGTTGGTGGAGGAAATGATTGGTGTCTTTTTATGGGAGGGAAGGTTGTGGGTGATAGGTGGAACATGTGGCTCTGTGAGATCAGAGAAGGTTGCAGGTAATAGGCAGAAGGTGTTGGTCTATGAAAGCAGAGACTTTCAGAGGCGGCACAGCATCTGGATGGTTGAGTGTATTGACTTTATGAAGCATTTAGATGGTAGGAGAATGGGGAGTGGTAAGTGTGAGGTAGGGGAGAGAGAGAGAGAGAGAGAGGCTCAAGGGAGAGGTTCTGGGATGGGCACAAGGATTTGAGGAGAGACAGGAATTCCTGTTTGATTCAGTGGGGCCTCCATGGCAGGGTTTGTTGATGGACGAATCTGAGAGCTGATGGACATATACCAAGTAATTCTTGTGGTTCAAAACAACAGTGGGGGAGCCTATGTCAGCAGGTAGGATTATAAGATCAAGACGCACAGTCATTTTACTCCTCGTGTTTTTACTTATCTCCTTGTCTGCTCCTTCCTCCCCTCCTCCACTTCTCTCTCTGTTTAACCTTCGGACTGCAGGTAACTGCCCTACACTCTCCCCACCACATCCATGTATGCTCCAAAAAGCAGCACTTGACCATCCCCCATCCCTACCCTGATATTCCTCCCCTCCCCTCCCCCCTCCCATCATGCACATTGTTCGCAGTCTGCCCTCTCAGCGAGAGACAGTGGTCAGGTGTGTGACAGTTTTGTGTGTGTGTGTGTGTGTGTGTGTGTGTGTGTGTGTGTGTGTGTGTGTGTGTGTGTTTGTTTGTGTGTGCGCGCACATCTGTATATTTGTGTTGTTGACTTCAGAGAAAGACCTTTTGGCTCAAAAGCTTACGTATTTAGAAGTTTTTTTGTTGTGCCTGTCTGCGATGCAACATCACTACTATATTATTACTGCATCAGATAAAATTTCTGTTCTGTCAGCATATCAGAAGTTGCGGTTTTTGTGTCAAGTACTTTTCTGTTGCTGTGAAATGTCATAGGCTGCTATTTTCCCATCAGATCTTTTGCATTTGCTCTGGAACATCATAGGATGCTGTTTTCTCTTCAAATGTTTTTCTTTCACTCTGGGACTTTAGAGGTCACAGTTTTTCTATCTGTAATATTGGGAGTCCCATTTTTTATGTTCTCTAGTCTCACCCACATACTTCTTTTATGCTGTGGCTCTGGGTACAAATGAAAGAGTTTGTTCTCGATTGTTGATCATCTTGTGAGACAGACAGAAAAGTTGACTTCTTATTACCATTATCGTGACCAATCTTCATAAGTATATGCTGTTTGTGGCTTGCTGGGATCATTGGAAAGAGGATCAGCAACAAGAACCTGCAGTTTCAATTAGGTTCTGTTTGCAAAAATATTTATTTAGCTTCTTAAAATACAATACAGTGGTTGCTGGCCATTAGCCAGTGATTATGTTAAGTCTTGCACAATTGAAAGCCCTCCCCCTTCACCCTCAATCCCTAATTCTGTAGAGCTCTAATTTACGTAATATTGAAATTCTGACATTTTATTTACAAGCCTTTGAAAATTCATAAAATTCTGCGTTGCTTTACAAAATGACCCTCCACGTACTGCAGGCTCTTTATTATTCCCAAAAAACTGATGACTTGCTCATATCCTTCCGATCGGCAAGAGATCTACCATTGTCATACTTGACCGAAAGGAGTATGTAAGTGAGAGTCAGTGCCGGTAGTGTGACACCTCTATGTACAGCATCTGCCATCGAGATCCCATCCCACTGTTACAAGCTGACCTACAGTTGATTCCTTAAAACTTCAGACTCCTCACGAGGACTAAGACCTCAGCCCATAACATTTCTTACCCAACTGAAAATACACACCTCCACCTTTTACCTTCTTCCTAACATCTTTAAACCCAGTCTCCCAGATCATCCCATAGTTGCTGGCTTCAAAGCACCCACCAAAGGTGTATCTCCCTTAGATGATCAACACTCGCAACCAATAGTATGAAGATTTTGCTCCTATGTAAAGACACCAATGATTTCCCAGAGCATCTAAAATCTGTGCCTGTCCCGTTGTGCCACACATCCTGCTTGTTGCCATTGATTCCACCTCCTTTAATACAAACAAGTGCATGCTATGTCTGCTACTGAACATTTCCTCAACCAGCACCCACCTTATTCCAAATCAATGATGCCCTTCCTACTCACCTTCATCAGCTTTAACCTTACACTAATTACTTTACCTTTGAGGGGCAGATGTATAAGCAGATCAGGGGCATGGCCATTGTAACCAGGATGACTCTTCCTATGCCAACCTTTTCATGGGTCACTTTGGATGCTTTACTGGTGTCCACAAGCCTTTAGCCATTGGTTTGGTTTAGATACAGTGATGACATCTTTGAAATATGGACTCATAGTGAGGCTGGCCTGTTAAAGATTCTCCCAATTAAATGTCACATTGTCCTATTCTGAATCCCACGGCACTTTTCTTGATGTTGACCTGATCATCACAAAGGATCAGTTGAACACTTCTGTTCAAACTAAGGGGACCTAGAAGTCACTTTCGTTCACATTAGGTGACTGAAGCATCATGGTTGTTTTTTACACTAGTATTTTTAAAGATAATAACACAAAAAATTAATAATAATTGAAATGAAACTTTAACTAAATAATTAGTATATTGTGACCTCTATGTGACAAAAATTTGAACACTGCTGCTTTCAAAATAGTGAGAAGATTGATTTTTCTCTTATATATTGAATTATGTGTGAATTTTATTCTAGGCATACTGTACTTCCACACAATTAAAATTTAAAGTTCAGAACATATTTTGTTCATTTAAGAATGGAACAGCAATATTTACTAATTTCTTGTTATATGTATTTGGAAAAAAATGTTTTTTTGGAATCTGCTTTCTTCTCCTAATAAATTATGAACATATGACATGTTCCAGCTGAAAATATTTGATATATTTTTGATATCCTTGTCCTCTTTATAAGTTAAACTCCTTACAAACAGATTGATTGATAGGTGTCACTGGATGTGGATATGGACAGGCTTGCGGTCAGCAGGCTGCTCTCCCCACCATCCTCAATTTTTGTGAATGGAGCCACCACTTCGTAGTCAAGCAACTCCTAAAATGGATAAGCTATTCTTTGACATTATAACATATGTCCTGTCAACCTGTCACTTATTTTCAGTCAGTGTTTTCCGTATATCCCTTCTCTCACTAATTCTGCAGAGAACCTTATCAGTCCGTACCTTATCAGTGTATCTTATTTCCAATACACCTCTGTAGCACTACATAACAAATTCTTCAATTCTGTCCTGTTCTGGTTTTCCCACAGTCCATGTTTAACTACCAGACAATGCTGTGCTCAAAATGTACATTATCAGATATTTGTTTCTCAAACTAAGGCCTATGTTTGATACAAGCAGACTTCTTGTGGGATCCAGGCACTAGACTGGCAGCAACTTTGTCTTCACTGGATGCTCTTACAGCACCAACTCATCTGAAAAGCAGATTTCCTGGGCCACCATATCCAATTGTGGTACTGCTGATCCATCCCAAAAAATCTTAGGAATGCACCTGTTGTCATTCAGTATTTCCTTGTCTTGAAAGTATTCATCAGTTAATTTGACAAGGCTGTCACTTCTTAAATTATGCCCTGAAATGAGGACCATTATGACTGACATTTTGTCCACCACATCTAGAATAGCTCTTCATCTCCCTCTAAATCTCCACAATATCCTTGCCAGATCCTGCACTTCTCCACCCATTTTGCTGCTCTATGGGTCCTACCCTTGTGACCATCTCCACGGTAAGACCTGCCCTATGCAGCCTCCTACCATCACCTATACCAGTTCTGTAGCTGGCAGAGCATGTACTACCAAAGGGAAAGCCATCTCTGAAATGACACATCTCCTATACCAGCCATTACATGAACACTGTTCAGCTTTTTACATGGGCGAGACAACCACCAAGTCACCAGTTTGTATGAATTGACATAGACAGAGCGTGTATACTGACATCACACAATATCCTGTAGCAGAGCTTGCTCTAAAACATGTCAGTCTTGAACATGGCATCTGTTTCAGCACATGAGCCATCTTTATTCTGCCACCAGACACCATTTTCTCAGAACTCCGCAGATGGGAACTGGCATTACAACCTGTCCTTGGTTCTCGCCACCCACCTGTTATTAATTTTTGTTAATTTCTTTGCTTTCAGTATTCATTTCTTCACTCCCTTTTAGTTTTCAGTATTGTTGTTTTCTGACCTGTCTATTCCCCCCACCCCTAATACGTACTTATCTTTCTTTTCTTTTAAACTTGTGCACAATGTTTTTGTCACTTATGTCTGTATTGCATATTGCCTTATCTCCCACCTTTAACCTCTCAGATTTTCAAATCTCATCTGGTGCAGTCCTCAACAATCCATCTTTCCTTCTTATCCCATCCAGTAAGTCTCCATTGACCCTGAGTTCCTCTTCCAAACTCTCCACATTTCCTAAACCTCACTAGTTCTTTCCATTTACACCTCTTCTTTCCCTGCCACTAACAATAAAAAAAAAGAGAGGTGTTGTCTCATTAGCGAAACAATGGCAAGACACTGCTATTTGTTGTTACTTACACTGCTGCTTTCTTTGATAATGGTCAACAAGATCCAAAAAATAGAATGTGTGTGATAGAAGATGTTCTAATCGAGAGTTTAGCAAAAAATTTTCTCCATTTGAAAATCTTTGCAGACACCTCTTTAGTACATTACATTCTGCACATAAATTAGAGTCATCTTAGATTTAAAAATCTAGTCAATTGGAGTGCTTCATTTCTGACTGTATCACTATTAGGCATAAGAATAATACAAATATAAAAATGACATGTTATCTATATTCTTCCGCGTTTGCTGTTGTCTCACTCTAGTTTCGTAGTTTATTAGGCAGGCAGGATTTAAATGAGTTAGCAGCAAACACAAAAGAATACAAGGCAAAATGTTTATAATCGTATTATTCTTATGGTGAAGAGAATACTGCATGTGATTCACAATTCATAAAAGTTCCTGTTAACAACCATCTCTTTTCACAGGTAAGAAAAAATTCAGAACGTAGAGTTGACATATGGCAAACATCCCAAACAGTCTTGCCAATCTGATTTTTGTAGTACATTGAAATGCTGCTACATTCAAAGATGAAAAATAAGAATTTGTATTTACCTCGTTGGATAATGTATGATAATGCAGTGGTTGAAACTTGGGGAGGAGAAAAAAACTTAAATTTATTTACTGATGCAGAGGTTTTGGGGCCAGTGTTCATGTTTGTGTCTGCAAAGCATGCCTGTGTAGCGCTACATATATTCAACGGCAGAAGTTAGTTGTGGCGGCACCTACCAACATTTTTCAGAACTTCCACTTACTTTGCACTTGATTCTAAGCAGCAGTCTGTTTTTAGGATTACAAAAACTGGAAAAAAGTGTGGCTTAGATTCAAGTAAATACGGTATATGACATCCACAATTACAATTTTGTGGTGCTCTTGGTAATAACAAAATTAGAACACACATTTTAAGATTTAATAGTTTTGTGTTTCCTTTTTCATTAATACAGCAATATACACTGAAGAACCAAAGAAACTGTTATAGGTATGCATATTCAAATGCCAAGATATGTAAAAAGGCAGAACACGGCTCTGCAGTCGGCAATGACTACATAAGACAACAAGTGTCTATTGCAGTTGTTAGATTGGTTACTGCTGCTATAATGGCAGGTTATCAAGATTTAAGTGAGTTTGAACATGATGTTACAGCTGGTACAGAAGCGATGGGACACAGCATTTCCGAGGTAGCGATGAAGTGGGATATTCCTGTATGACCATTTCACGAGTGTACCGTGAATATCAGGAATCTGGTAAAAACATCAAATTTCCAACATTGCTGCAACCAGAAAAATATCCTGCAAGGACGGGACCAATGATGACTGAAGAGACTTATTCAACATGAAAGATATGCAACCCTTCTACAAATTGCTGCAGATTTCAATGCTGGGCCATCAAGAAGTGTCACTGTGTGAACCATAGCGCTTTCGGGTTCGAAGGCCCACTTGTGTACCCTTGATGACTACACCACACAATGCGACTCCCAACACATCCAGAATTGCTACACCGTGGCTCCAGGAACACTCTTTTTGAGTTTAAACACTGCTGCTGCCCATCAAACTCCCCACATGGGAACATTATTGAACATATCTTAGATGCCTTGCAATGTACTGTTCAGAACAGATCTCTACCTCTTTGTACTCAGGATTCAGGTTGTCAGTTCAATTCCTGCCAGACATTAGTTGAGTCTATACCATGTCATGTTGCGGCACTTCTGCATGCTCATGGGGGCCCTACACGATATTAAGCAGGTGTACCAGTTTCTTTGTCTCTTCATGGCATATGCAAGAAATATGTATCTTTTGCATTAATTCTGTTATGATATCTCAGTGTCCGATAATTTATACCATCCACAAATGTAGCATTTGTTGATTTATATATATCACCAGTTGTTTATAGCAAGTTTACTTACATTTCTATCATTTATTACATGCCTGCATCTCCCAGGTTTCATGACTCTGAAGTTGTACTCATGTTTATTGACGTGGAAAAAAAACTCATAGGGAGTTGGTCTCAACACCAAATATGTATTAATTTTAACTTTTTGCTAATGGCTTTATAGCTCTCAAGGACCATCCCATATCTTACATTTTGTGTCTTTCATGTCAGTGTACTCATGTGTAGTTGAAAGCATATTTTGTGTTGTACTAGGATCTTTGTTTGTCATCTTCTTTGTTCACATATGGAAATCTTCTTCCTTGATTCATCATGTAATTTGAGGGGATTGGTATTTTTAATTCTGTATTGTGTAAAAAGTTTCTGATCGAACTGTGTGATAAGGTTGCATCGTGTTGATTTATTTGTGTTCAGTTGAGCTGTTTGATGTGTTCCATTTGAATAGTAGTTATCTTGTATCAGGGATGAATGAAAAGTAATGCCTCCACCTTCGTTAATTGGGTTTGGATGGGAATATTTTAATAAATCAAACGCAGAAATAATCCTTAGAATGTGATCTTTAATTACCAATATTCACTTTTCCACATAATCACCAGTCAATTGGATACGTTTCTGCCAACGATGAACAAGTTTTCTGCAGCCATCATGGAAGAAGTCAACACTCTGTTTCCGCAACCACTGTCTCACAGTTCTCTCAACGTCTTCATCAGAAGCATAATGATGTACCCGCAGATCATCTGTAATTATCAGGAACAGATGGAAGTCAGATGGACTGTATGGAGGATGCCGTATGGTGGAGAGGTTCAGTCTCTGAAGTTGTGCAGTGGTGGCACGTTAGGTGTGTGGTTTGGCATTGTCATGCTGCAGGAAAACATTTCCCTTTACCTTTCAGACCCAACGACATACAGTACTCACATCAACACAGTCTCCATAAACTGCTTTCATTCTCTGATGCATCTCCTTTGGGATGACACCTTCTGCTGTCAAGAATTTAATGACTGCAGCCGATTTGGAGTGGTGTGTGCTAAAAATGACATGCGTATTTATACTGTTATGCTATGTTCTATTTAAATTGCCATATATCACACAATATTCACTTTAAAAATATAAAAAAAATTTACCACTTATCCATAAAAGTATGTAGAATATTATGGCTTACACAGATTATGATAATGTTTCAAATGAATTTGATTGTGACAGTCAAAATAAAATAATTTTTTAAAAGTATTATAAATTTGACTTTGATTCCATATATACAACACTGTGCTTCCTTTTAAGAAGGTTAACTGCAGTCCATAGAATCTACACATATTTCTGAGTAAAGTGACATGAGGGATATGAAATTTGTGTTATTATTTAGAAAGATAATAATTATTTATTTGAGGAGAACGTTACAGAATTTCCATGTCTACAATATGACTTAGCATTTGTGTTTAGGAAAACATTCACCATGCAACCCCTTATTACAACCATTACAAACAGTTCTTGACCCTCTTTTCCTTCCCTCACTAGTACACGCACAGCATCTTGACTCTTTCTTCTCTGGAAGTTTTCTCAAACCTGGAGCACGACGAGGATCATCAATAGGATTTTTTTCTAGCAGCCATTCATCTGACAAAGCTTCAATTATCATTACAGTCTATACATATCTGGAAACAAATTTCCTTCCCTTATTATGCTCTTTGTATAATATGTAAGAGTTCAGTACCATTTTTAACATTATGTTCAAAGCTACCTTCTTCCAGTAACGAAGAGTTCGCCTCTCATCCAAATATGCATACAGCATCATGTTGGAAGTGTCTATTCCACCCATATACTGGTTGTACTGGTGTATTATTTCTGGCTTTTTTAGTGTTTTATTTTTGTGTTGGACTTCAATGTCACCAGCACCAACTTTACTTGACAATAAGAGACTGGGATTTTTTGTCTCTGTACACACATGCCAGTACCGGACCTGACTTACAATACATCCTTTCCCCAATTCCAAATTTCTTTCTAAATTGCTTCTCCACAAGGATATCATATCCCTTGTTCAAATAACTGACCAAACACAGTAACTTCTGAACAACACAGTAACCTAAGCCATGTCTTGCAATCTCAGCCTTATCTTCTTGGCTTTTGGCACCTCTGTTTGTATAAAATCCAAGACAGTAGTGCATTATAGAGTCACACAGCATCCAGAATTTGATTCATCATTGGTGGGGGTGTTTGTTTGGCAAATTCTGTAATAGGGAAGTGTGACATTTAGAGCCAACTAGACACTCATCAATACTCAGTTGCTCTTGAGGTGTGTAATGATGTCTAAATATATTATTAGCATGATGTACCAATGGCTGGTACCTGATACATGGGTCATAATGAGGATGGCCTGGTTCTGGACATTTCTCACTATCCACAAGATGAAAGAATTTCATGAGATGCCTAAATTCATGGGCAGAAAATATTTTACCAAACCATGGAAATGCCTTTGACGGTTTTGTGCTCCAGTATGATAGCATTGTGGGCCTTTTATTGAGTCCCATATTTAGTAAGTAAGCAATAAAACCTCTTAACTCAGTACTTGTCACATTCTTCCATTTCTTATACGGTTTGAACAATGTAGCATGTTTAGTTATAAACTGTTTAGCTGAGTGATTCATATCAGTTACAATAAGCTGCAAAAACGTTGTAGTAAAGAATAGAGTAAAATATTCTATCACAGGAGATCCTACTTGTGGCATATGTTTTGGTTCTGGCAGCTCTTGAAATGGATGTGTTAATGGCTGAAGTGTTTCAGGTGCGCGTACTTCAGTGTATTGTACATCTTCGATTGCCGGCCGCGGTGGTCTCGCGGTTCTAGGTGTGCAGTCAGGAGCCGTGCGACAGCTATGGTCACAGGTTCGAATCCTGCCTCGGGCATGGATGTGAGTGATGTCCTTAGGTTGGTTAGGTTTAAGTAGTTCTAAGTTCTAGGGGACTACTGACCACAGCAGTTGAGTCCCATAGTGCTCAGAGCCATTTGAACCATTTGAACCATCTTTGATTTCGTCGTCACTTTTACCCACAATATTATCATGTACATCACTGTCACTTTCTGAACTGTTGCTGCTTTCGCTAAAACACTCTGTATCACTAGTACATTCTAAAAGTTCACAAATTTCTTCATCGGTAAGTCCTCTGCTCTGGCCTGGTGTAGGTCGCATTTTTCACAAAAAATGGAGAAAATAAACAAACTGTAAACTCTTAGTATGAAGAAAAACACACAGAAACAATGATAAGTAAAAGTACTGAGCAAAAACAAGAACGTAGAACGCAATAACAGAATGTAAACATGTACTGCGAAACACAACGTCAATAAACAAACGATGCAAAAGTGGAATAATTGAATGCTAATATTTCACCGAAACGATGCTCAGTTGTCGATAGCTGTTGATCTACACATAGTTCGATTCAAAGAGCATTTGTAATCAGCACACCAACACCATCTAGCGCTGATTTTGTAAGCCAAACAAGACGAAGAGGAGTAACAACGAATTGGCACCCTGACAGTATTAGCACCAGTAGGGGATAACGATAGATCGTTACCTTGACATTGAAAGGGTTTAATCACATTGACTGATGTCTACACAGGGTTCCATACTTTACACTGTAACAACACAACTGTTCAATGTTAAGGCTTCCCGCCATATGGGGCTGTAGAGAAGAGGCTGCAGAACAAACCAGCACATGCCACATACCAATGCTGCCAGATGTTGAAGACTTACAAAGGTGGAGGCATTACTTTTCAGTCAGCCATCATATTTAGGGTTATCTTCCTTCGTGTAAGTTTTGTTATCTCTTGGTGCGTAGTGTGTAAAATGACTGGGATCATGTTTATGCGGCTATGTTGAAGAATGTATGTATTTCTGTGTCCACATTTGTTCCTGTGATTGTGCATGCTTGTAGAGTATGGACATGTTTCTTCATGATGCAAAATTTTCTTTCTTGATTCTTCATGTAACATTGGGGTAATCAGTGTACCTTGTGCAGTGTTGCTATTGAAAAAAAAGTAATATAATGTAAATAGCACATAGAGCTCTTCGCAACTCTGGAGATATACAGTTGTAGGTTCTCTGCAGTATGACTCTTTCAGAGTTTGAAAGCCATTAGCTTTGTTGCAGATCACAGTGTTTGAATATGTGATGTCCACAATGACAAAATTTTTTGTGTAGTGACATAGTTAGGATTCACATATTCGGATTTATCAGTTATTGTGTTTTCTTTAACAATAGTACTATAATATATGTAAGAAAGATGTATGATTTGCATTAATTCTGTTTTGATATCTCAGTGTGACATAATTTATTCTACCCATGAAACAACTTAATGAGTTATACAAGTCACCAGTTGTTTACAGCATGTTTATGTACATATTTGTTATTATTCTTATAACATTTGCAACTTCCAGATTCACAGGCTCTGAAGCTGTACTTATGTTTGTTGAAATGGAAAACACTCATCAGTGTAGGTGTCATTACCATATATACATTAATATTAATTTATAGATAATGACTTTGCGGCTCTCAGTGACTGTCTCATAAACCTTCATTCACGTTTTTGTCACTGTACTCGTGTGTGGTTGTAAGAATGTTTGTGTTGTGCTCGAGTCATTATTTGTGTAAGTTCATTTTCTTTCTTTATGTCTTGAAATCTTCTGTCTTGATTCTTCATGTAATTTGAGGTAGCAGTATTTTAATTGTATATTCTGTAAAAAATTGTAATTGAATTACGTTACTTTTTCAGTGTCCACGTGAACTGTTTGATATGTGGTTATTGAATAGTATTGATCTTCTGTATTAGGGACATCTTTCTTCATGTAAAGTCTTTTTCTTTGTTGTTTCATCATCTTGTTTGAGTTGTTAATAATTTACAGTGAGCAGGGTGTAAGATGATAGTCACTGAGTTTATGTGGCGAGGTTGTAGTGTGTCTATGGCTGTGTTCAAATGTGTTGGTGTAAGTGTGGTTGTTGTAGAGGGTAACTTTTCGTTTGAAGATACATATTTCTTCATGAGACAGGACCTCTCTTGATTCTTCTTGTCATACTTGAGTCACAGCTAAGAAATATGTTTCCAAATGAACTTGATGAAACAACTTGACAATACAAGGTGGAAGCTGTTTGTGCTGAAATGACCAGTGTATTTTGTACTGTCTCCCTCACGAAAAGTACCATAATGTCCAGATTAACCATTCAATCATTCTCGTCTATTTTCATTTTCTTCAGTGTTTCAACAAATTTATGCAAGTTTACAACATGGTGTTCACAATGTCCCAGTTTCAGTGTTAATAATCCTGCAAGATGATTTGGTGGACTGTTGGTGGGCAAGCGGAATTCACTAACAATGCATGTAAGATGGAACTTTTGCTTACATATGTTCAGGAATCCATAGAGCCTGACTAGTCGGGTAGCTGGTGGCATTAATTTCTTCACCTCTTTGTCTGGTAAACCAGAGTCCTTTAATAACCACCCTCTCTTCATGACTATGGCCTGTGTTGTATCGCAACTGGGCTTCCAGTATGCATCATCTTCTCATAAACGTAGCACATTCAGATTGTAGTCTTCAGTGTTCAGAAGCAAAGTGGTATTTCCTTTGCCAGCTGGCAAGACATCTAAGTCAAAATTCTCACACGATAAGTGCAAGTCACTTTGTTGCTCATGCCTAATTAAGATTTCAGTGGTTTAGGTTTTGCCAGTATATAGCTGGCACTTAGTGTGATGTTCTTATCTGTGTCATGAGAGAGATGATGAATGCACTATTGTGTTCCACTAATAACATAAAAAATTGCCAGACATCTTGGGGCTGGTGAAAAATTAAGGCTGGCACAGAGCCATTTTTCCAGTTCTGGGATGGAGTGATTAACAGCTATTGTATGGCCTTATCATTCTCCATATCAGTTCCTCTGTGAAATGATAGGTCAAACTTGTTACATTGCATAGACATCATCTTGTACAAATTATCATGCTGTTGTTCTGTCCATGGGGGCAGGCTTTTGATGTTGAAAGTAAGTAACAGTCCTTGTAGTCAGGTCGGAACAGCAGTTTCAAATGTGAAAGGACCCTCATGTACCACCTGACATCACTCTGTCCCACAATGAGACAGAGCTGCCTATCTCACCTTCTGAAAAACATCATTTTGGCCCTCTCTGATTGGTGGCAGGAACTGCAATTCTGGCTATATAAATAGGAAATTGTGACAGCCCCATCAGTCAGTAGTTTTACTCCTGATGACAATGGCAAAGATAGCCATTGGAAGCTCATTAATTTTATTTGATTTGATGCTGTTTGAAAATCACAAAGACATGATGCTGCAAAAGTCATTGAGCACACTTATGTTTCCTCTGCAGTGAGGACATAATGCACAGTGTGAGACTGCTGGAAAAACTGTGAAAAAATAAATTACATCTGCTGAGTTCTTTAGCATATTGCAATGCTGGCTGGATAAGGAGGTAATTCCTCACTTTGTTGTAGCTAAGCAACACATCCAAACTGCTGCAGGGGACAGAATTTTGAAGCAGACAAGTCACACCATAGTGAGACAGTGGACCGGTAGACAAGATATGAGCTTGATCCATATACCAGAAAGCTGTTTGATTGTCATCAACTTCTGTCATCAGCTTTGCAGCCATTCGATTGGGAGTGCGTGGACATAGCCATGGCATCACAGTGGTGAGCCAGCTTGTGCAAGACAGCAAGACAACATCCAAGCAAGTTTGACCACGTGACTCACAGAGGAAATGATGTGAAGAATGATAAGTTTCACAGAATAGTTGTTAATCTGTGCAATCCAGAACTAGTCGACAACTCTGTGGCAGCTCTGGGTAAAGGCCTTAATTTTTCACCAGTCACACATTATCTGTCAGTTTTTGATTGTGTTAGTGGAACTGAACAGTGCATCTGGCATCTATTGCATGACACAGCAGAGGATGTCTCACTAGCTTCCAGTCTGGGTTTAAGCTATCCCACCAAAAACCAGTGTTAACCTAGAAGATTGTTGTGACTTGTCCTTATTGTGTGAGAATGATGACTTGGTTGTCTTGGTAGCAAACAGAGGAAATGCCACTGTGTTTCGGAACACTGAACCTGAAGGTGCTATACTTATTAGAAGAAGGTGCGTACTGGGAACTTAGCCACAATCTGACACAGGCCATAGTCAAAACATCTTACAGGAATATAAGTGCCAAAACTAGGACATTGTGAACACCATGTTGTAAACTACCAGACATTTGTTGAAACACTCAAGAAAATAAAAACAAATCAAAATGACATAATGGTTAGTCCGGACATTGTGTCACTTTTTACGAGGGTGCCAGTAGAAGACATGCTGGATCTTTTGGCCGAACTCTTTCCATTTGGAATCCTCAAGTTGTTATGTTATGTTCTTACAACAACACTTCTTATACCATGATGAATATTATGAAATAATGGATGGCACAGTGATGGACTCAACGCTGCCCCTCGCAGTCACAAATTTCTTCATGGAGCACTTTGAGGAGCAGGCTCCAAACTCCGCGGTGTTGTGTCCACCTTGCTTGCCAAGATATGTTGATGGTGCCTTCCTGATATGGCTCCATGGTGAAAATACACGGCAGCAGTTAATGGATCATACAAACGGTGTTCATCCCAACATTAAATTTGCCATCAAGATGCAGAAGGATGGCAAGCTATTGTTCTTGGATGTTTCCATTGGGGGAAGGCAGGAGGGTGGCTTAGTCATTAAGTTTACATGGAACCAATGTACAGTGATAAATATTTAAACATTGATAATTTTCACTCTTGTACACTAGAAAATGGTCCTGAAAACGTTAATAAACACAGCAAAATTTATTTCCAATGACAACCACCTACAGTCTGAATTGCAGCACTTGAGGCACAGGTTCAGAGAGGATGATTATAGCAAGAGAGACACTGCAAATGCTTTCAGATATCACCAAAGATGGATGTCTTGTGAATTGGCAGAAGAAGCCAAGCCAACGGCTTTCCTGACATACTGTGGGCCAACGGGCAACAAATTAGGATGTGTACTGCAGAGACATGGATTGAGACTAGTGCTTTGTCCCACCCCCAAAAAACGACATATGCTCTGCCTTGTTAAAGAGAACATAACTCTTCATGTGTCAGGTGTGCATGGCATCCCTTGCGAGTGCAGCAGGATTGATGTAGGTCAATCAATTTGCACAGTTGCAGGGTTTTGTACTGATCACAAGAGACATATTAAATGGAGGGAGCTGAACAAGTCAGCCGTATCTGAGCACTGCCTGGAAAACAGACACAAAATATGGTTTGAGAACACAAAAGTTTTGGCTCATGTGTCAACATACGTGGATTCTATTATAAAAGAGGTGGCTGAGATTAGATTGAACAACAACAATTTCAATAGAGACCAGGGGCACACTGACTAGGGCATGGGGACAGGCTTCGGTATCAGGAGGAAGCTACAGTGGATGACTAACACTTATAGGGAGGTTGGGAACAGCAGCTTCAAACGTGGCACTGGCCCCTTGTGCCACCTTACATCACTCAGTACAATGTCTGGCTGGAGCTGCTATGAGCTACCAAACTCACCTTCAATGCGTGTATCATTTCTGTCCTCTCTGATAGGTGCCAGTGACTGTAATCATGGCTATATAAGTGGAAAAATGTGCCATGCCCAGCTGTCAGTAGTTTTTACCTGGCAATGATGACAGTGATAATCATTGAACACTTGATTTTTTTTAATTGACTCAGCTTCAAAATCGAGACTATTTTATTCAAAGATTTGTTTAACATTTTTTCTTTGAGCAACAAGAAACAGACTCTAGCTGTCACAATGGCTTCAAGGGAAAGTCTCTCTGTACTAAAGCACAAATGACACGTTTGTGTAGCATCATGTTGTGAAGTGACTCTCAGCCTGAGTGGGCTAAGCAGCTGCCACCAGCCATCATATACTATGATGGCAGAGTGCGCTCGTGATACCAAGCCACTGGAGGTGTGACAAAGCTGACATACATCACTGGGTCTACCAGAGCCTGTACGACAACAATCAGCATTCAACAAAAACTTGCAGTTCCATGCCAACATGATATGCTGTAGAGCGGTATCGATACTTGATACAACAAATGCTACAACAGAACCAAGACTGTCTTCAGACTATCTGAGCCTCAACACACAGAGCTCATAGTTGACATTATGTCTCCTGGAAGCACACAGTTCACACTGATCCCATTAAACATCAGTTATGACAAGAAGTACAAATTTTACAGCAGTGGCACAAATTAGTAATCTTAGGTAACTCTCCCATAAATGTCATAGCACTTCACTTTACACACTGGAGTGTTTGTTGTTACTACCTCCCCTCCCTGTTTCTCAGTTGTTAACATTATCATGCTGCCACGATGAAAATATCTTTTTCCTGTGCTGATTAATAGTATATTTATGATTGTATTTATTATGGTATTGATATTTTTTGGTGTGAACATTATAGTGTTGTTGTCTAGTATGATTGTGTTTTTATGTTCCATGTTCCTACCTCCTCCCTACCCTTTGCCCACACTTGCTATGGATATTCAAGGAGATAACAGGAGAAAGGAATGATGGGCATGCACGGCCAAAAAATGTATGGCAGAATAGAATAGAAGAAACATCTCCTTAGGCGAGAGAGGTTGGAACCATGTCTACAGACAAAGAGATGGAAGTCCTTTGTGTCCTCTACATGGTGAATATATGTGGACTAGATTCAGAAAGTGCTTTTCAGTGATAACCTTCTGTTATTGTTATGATGATGTGCTGTTTTATGCATCATATGTGAGTGATATTGTTGTATCGAGGGATGTCTTGGATGAGTTTATATAATAAGTTTATTCTTAGGTTTTTATGTGTAGCAATGTCAAGTAAATAATTCATCATTTCTTTATGAATAAATAACTGTTGTTATGATAAGGATCGTGTGCAGTAATCTCTGATTGTGAATCATTATTCAGCATGCCATTTTTGTGTTGCAGATGTATTCTGAAGTAAGTCTAAATTTGATGTTCACAGTAAACTTTTATTTTAGTGGATTACTGGTACAGTGATATGTGTCGCAAATTGGTGAGTTGGTGCTTGCACTTTCAGTCTGTTATGATTTGTAAGTACATCATGGGTTTCTAATTCACCAGTGTATCTTCCAGTGATTTGTTCTATTACTTCCCATGTTTATCATAGTTCCATTTTCTTTCTGTGATAAATAGTTTTTTGGAATCTGAAGCAATAATTAGCACATCAGTCTATCCTTCACAAATGCAAATATGGAATAAACTAATTTTCTGGTTAGACTCTCTACTGTTAATGTCTTAGCTATCAGGTAATATCAGTGGCTTTGTGGGTTGCAGTAAGTGTCACATATCTTCCATTAAAATTTCCTCATGATTGTCCACCTGTGTGTATTTCTTATGTAGGACGATTTTTGTTTGCAAGTAAAGAAACAAGTTCGGATATCAACTCTGTGTACAGATCAGGTTGTTGAGTGTGCTATGTCATACAACTACATATACCCCTCAGGGGTCGCTGTATCATTGGTCCCCATGCCAGCTCCACAATACAGGATGGATTGTATGTCAACACAGCAGTTGAGCAAAACCCACCAGTCAGTTTACGAGTTAAGATTCCATTGGACTCTATGTGAAGGAGCAGCAAGCACCAGCCTCATCTCCAATTCACTTGCATTGCCATAAGTGATGCTACATGTAGGGCACTACTTGCTTTGCCACTCAAGTGTCTTCCAGTTTGCCAAAACTGAGCCCAAGTGACCTCCTGGCCACAGAGCTGCCAGATCCAAGTGCAGCACCAACCATGGAAGATCATGAAGCACCACAGTGAGCAGCCAGCAGTCATAACCAGAGCCATCACCTCCACCAACCTCGGCCTCAGCTAACACAGTGCGCCTTGGAGGTTATAAACTGTTTGAATTAATTTGCTGTCACTGCTAGACATCTGACCTGACTTAGAATCAGCCAAGTGTTGTCTATCTCCACCAGTGAACTACGGTCAAGCTACTGTAAAAAGATCCGTGACAGTTGCAGTGAGCTGGGTGCAGCAGTTCTGCATGCCTACCACAATCAGTCACATTTTGCAGTTGTGTAAACATCTCTTTGGCAAAGCCTCAGTGTTGCTGGAACTGTATAGAAAGCTATTGTTTTGCAGCTGATTACTGGTAACAGTATTGTCAGCTGTCATCCATCAGATTATGCTGACGTAACTATAAAGTAAACTAAACTATTTTATGACTTCCATCCAGAAAGATCTGCCTCCAGCCAGAACACATACAGTATATATACCGCCACAAAACATTCCAGTACTATGATTCTTGACATTTGTGGGTACTTGTAGAATGTACTCAAACCAAGTATAGAAATTAAAAGTGTACAGTCCAGGTGAGTTTTGAATTCATGACCCTCCATGCAATACTTTAGTATCATAACCACTACACCATGGTGCTACTCAACTTCTTCTGCGGCACTGATCTTTCCTTAAGAGAACAGCATCTCAGTGTTACGTCCTCCTAGTCCAGGAACGAGTCATTGGTCCTGCTTACTCCAACTTCTGATGACTGATGTTCACGCTGGTGGTAATCTTCTTAGAACTTTTTTTGCCACTGTGCTCTTCATCACTTTTCCGCTTGTTACCTGTTGCTGGAGCTTCAAATTTACCCTGGCTTGCAGGATCCTTGTAGGGCTTCATTCGAAGGACGTGGACTGTATCTCTGATCTTTTGTCTTCTTGTGTCGGGGTCGAAATCATCAACTTTATAAGTAACATCAGACAACTGTCTTACAACCTTATAAGGTTCAAAGTAGTATCTGAGGAGCTTCTCAGCGGGACCAATCTTCTGAACAGGAGTGCATATCCAGACGAGGTCACCAGGCTGGTAGACAACAGGGCGGTGGCTCGTGTCATACCTTTGGCGATCATTTTCTTGAGCTTGCTGAGTGCGGAGGTGAGCTAACTGCTGAGCTTCCACAGCTCTGGTTAACGCCTGGCTGATGTCATCATCGTCCACATCATCAGGATGTAATGGGAAAACAATGTCCATCGCTGTAGTTGCCTCACACTCATGCACCAGGAAAAATGGTATAAGTCCTGTGGTGTCTTGTTTGGTAGTGTTGTAGGCAAATGTCACGAAAGGTAGCACCTCATCCTAGTTGCTCAGCTCAACGTTGATGAACATTGATAGCATGCCAGCCAAGGTCTTATTAAGGCATTCAGTAAGCCTGTTACTTTGTGGATGGTAAGTAGTCATCATGTGACGTGTAATGTTGCACAATCAGTTTATCTCTGTCACAAGATTCAATTGAGAAACTTTCCCTGGTAATGATCTTGGGACAATGTCTTCCACAATGAATTTCGCTACCTCAAATGCTTCGGCTGTTTTCACATCTTTTGTAATGCTAAAGCATGTCAGATAATCAGTGCACACAATATTCCATCTATTGACACTAGCATACATCAGAAATCATCTGAGGAGGTCAATTCCAATACTCTGGAAAGGTGTTTCAGCTGGTGGAATCGGTATGAGATGGCTAGGTGGTTTCTGAGGAACTGCCTTTCTCCTCCGGCACTTTCAACAGTGACATAGTGACAGACAGCACATAGTGACAGACACTCCTAAATAAACCTGGCTAGAAAAATCTCTTACAGATTCTGTCATATGTCTTAATAAATCCTAAATGTCCAGCTTCAGGTGTGTCATGGAATTTCTAAGCACATGCGTTTAGAAATCACTGGTAGCCACATCTTTCCAAAGGGATTAAAGTTTTTCTTGCAAAGTAAACCATTAACTACCTTAAATTGCCTGTTCACATCCTGTAACCGATTTAAGTCAAGCATAATTTGAGATATCTTGGCGTCCTTCTTCTGCTAGCTTCATCAAAGTCTTGATGGTCTTGCACAGGGGTTTCTTGAGACACAGTTGGCATCTTGGTGTTTTCTCCCACCTGTGTACAGTATGGTATTGTCATACTCTTGAAGACGTAGTGCCCACCTGACGATTCATCGTGTTGGCTTCATAAGACCTGTCAGCCAACAAAGTGAATGATGGTCTGTAACAACTGTGAATAGCCTTCAAAAAATGGTTCAAATGGCTCTGAGCACTATGGGACTCAACATATTAGGTCATAAGTCCCCTAGAACTTAGAACTACCTAAACCTAACTAACCTAAGGACATCACACACACCCATGCCCGAGGCAGGATTCGAACCTGCTACCGTAGCAGCACCGCGGTTCCGGACTGCAGTGCGAGAACCGCAAGGCCACCGTGGCCGGCGAATAGCCTTCCATAGAGATACTGTCGAAATATGCTCATGGCCCAGATCACAACAAGACATTCTCTTTCTGTAGCTGAGTAGTTTCTCTCAGCTTTTGTAAGTGTCATAAAAGCATAGGCTATAACCTTCTCCTTTCCATCCAAAATTTGGACCATACCAGCACCGATCCCATACCCACTGGCATCTATGTGTAGTTCTGTAGGTGCTCTCTCATCATACAGATCAAGTACAGGGTCAGTTGTCAGAGCATTTCGCAGCACATCAAAAGAATCTTGTTGAGCACCACCCCAGGCAAATTTAGCATCAGCTTTTAACAACTTTTGGAGTGGCCTGTCTTTGATACAAAAATCTTTGATAAAACAACAGTAACAAGAACATAATCTGAGGAAGCTTATCACATCTCTAATACTTTTAGGATTAGGTAATTCCATTATAGATCTCACCTTTTCTGGGTCTGGCCGCACACCTTTGTTTGGCACAAGGTGTCCAAGTATTTTGATTTCGTTTGCTCCAAAGAGACACTTTCTTGGATTAAGTTTCAGCCGTCTTGTTTAAGATACTTAAGTACTTTTTATATTTTCATCAAATGTCTCTGAGAACACTATAATATCATCTAAATAACAAAGACGCATTTTACACTTCAGGTGACGTAGAAGATTATCCATCATCTGTTCAAAAGTTGATGGTGCATTACACAAACGAAATGGCATTAACTTAAGCTCATACAGGCCCTCATGGGTGATGAATGCAATTTTCTCATGATCAGCCTCATCTACTTTAATTTGGCGGTATTCCAAGTACGTGTACATGGTTGAGGAAAACTTAGCTCCCTTCAGACCATCTAGTGTATCGTCAATTTGTGCATGAGGGTAAATTTCCTTTTTAGTTATCTCATTAAGCTTCCTGTAATCAATGCAAAAGGGCCAACTGCCATCCTTCTTCCTGACAAGGACAACTGGTGATGACCATGGGTTCTGCGGGGGCTGAATGATGTCATTCTTCATCATTTTCTCTATCTCGTCACGAATTATTCAACGTTCCCATTGCTGAAACATGGTATGCTCTCTGGCTTATTGGTTGATGGTCTCCGGTGCTAATCTGGTGCTTTACCATTGATTTGTGTAATTTGCTCTTCACCTGTGGATTGAAGCACTGAGAGAACTCCTGAAGAATGGCAGGTAGCTTCTTCTGTTATTTCTTAGTGAGATCTGGTGAAAGTTGAGCTACAAGATCTTGTCTTGTAGTGGTAGCGCTAATTTTGCCCACAGACTCAGCATGGAAGGTTTCTATGACACTCAGCTGTTCTTCAATTAATGGCTTGGCGTTTGCTACGCACATGCATTTTGGAAGGATCTGCAGTTCTCTGTGACAGTTAACTATCCACAATTCACCAAATCCATTCTTAAACAAGACAACAGAGGCTGGGATGACCAAATTAGTCTTCAGTGGTATGTTTATCTTACATTCCACTACAAGATCTATGGATTGATGCATGGCATGAGATGTGACAGCTACCTTTCTAGCACTGACTGCAGGAATGATCCCTTCATCCAGCGCACAAAGTCTCCACACACATGGATGCACATCTTCCTTTCCATAATATCTCATCTCGTCTAGCATAATCTTCGAGCGACCACAATCTATAATTGCCTCTGATGCTTTGAAAAAGTCCCATCTGAGAATGGCGACATGAATACACTCTTGTAAGATGATGAATTCTCCGGGCTGTGTATGGCCATTCTTACCCATACGAATAGTACATATTCTTGTAGGTTTTACATATTTCCCATTAGCCACCTCCAGCAAAGATGTTAAGTTGTTGAAAAATACAGTTTTCTGCAACTGGTGACAGTACTTCTCCAAAATGACTGAATATGATGCCTCAAGAGTCCACAAGAGCTAGGGCTGGCCGGCCAACCATGAGGATATTCATGTAGTTTCCTATCATTTTTGTAGTGATCGACAGCAGAGGATTTTTCTCTTCAGCAGCCTCACCTCCAAGAAAGGTCACACCCCTTAGTTTTCCAGGTAGAAGCGGCTAGGTGATTGGCTGGAGCTTCTAAACGGTGATGGAGACCTTGGTTGGTGTGGGGGAGCTTCCTCTCCAGTGGCTAGCTTGCAGCTATGGTGACCTTCGTCGTACTGCACCCACATCTTCTTGTTCATCTTTGTTGTCCCAGAGTTGGAGTCGGCTAAGATTGGTCTTGTGGCGTGGGCATCACCAAATACCTGCTGCCTTTCCTAACAATAGCGCACCCCATGTCCCAGTCATCTGCAGTGGAAACATACTGGTTGGTTATCCTGTGTCCTCCAGACATCAGTCTTCCTTGGTGCCCAAATAGGTTCCTCATTCGGCAATGTAAGAGCGTAACTCCGCCAGGGTCTCGACTTTTTCATCATTTAAAGGGAAATGAAGGATGAGAGATTGGGTTCAATGTCTGTTCCACTTCCTCCCTTATGACCTCTTGAAATGTCTCGGTTTTTTGCTCGATGTGCAATCCAAGTGCCTTCTGAACTACCTCCTTTACTATCTGACAAAGAACGCTTGTGAAATCAGGTGCTTTCTCTATCACAAACATTTGCTGTTGAAATTTTCTTCAGGAGTAGGATTTGATACATATCCTCAGCAACACCCTTCAGGAGCTGTGCAACTTTGTCTTCCTCCTTCATTCTAGAATCCAGTATTTTACAGAGCTCCAAGATGTCTTGAATGTAGGATGCTGTAGTTTCTCCTGGATGCTGTGCCCTGCAGTTTAATTTGTCTTCAACCTTGCACTTCTGTTGTTGTGTGTCACTGAAATACTTGCACAGTTCCACCTGGAATACTTCCCAGCTTGTGAACTTCTCCTCGTTATTCTCATACCACTGCTTGGCAGTGCCCTCCAAGTAGAAAACACGTGGTGTCATCACATTTGTTAAATTTGACTATATGGTCATATACCTTCAGCCACTTGTTTGGATCTTGGCCATAGTCACCAGAAAACCTGGAAGGATGTCTCATGTGGTGGCACACAGTTGCTGTCATCATAGCATCCTATTCTTCTTCTGTCTCTGGTAAATTCAGATCTGTTGAATGTGGCCCGAACTTGGGTTTCTCGCCATGTAAACGGCAGCTCTGTCATGGCCTGATGGGAGATACTGTGTTGTCAATCACAAGTTCTGATACCCAGTGTCTCTGCCAGAGTAACGTCACATAGTTAAAGGTGCAATTAGTTGAATAACGAACACTAATTTCACTTAACAAACATTTATTCAGCACTTACACATACAAGAGCATGGTGTGAAGTGCCTCTGGCCAGAACATATATACTATCTATACAGCAACAGAACATTCCAGTATAATGATTCTTGACATTTGTGGATACTTCTAGAATGTACTTGAACTAAATATAGAAATTAAAATCGTCCAATGCTGGTGAGTTTTGAACTCATCACCCTTAATGCAAGAGTTTAATATCATAACCACTGCACCATGACGCTACTCAGCTTCTACTGCGACAATATCATCCAGTTTTTCTAAAATTGTAATCATTTGTTTGTCTGTACCTGTACATCACATCTATTGATTTCTATCCCATTTAGGTAATTCCTTCAGGGTGTGCAATATTTTTCCTTTTTTGTTAATATATTTATGCTTCCTTCAGACTTCATTGGTATTGAGTCCCTGCGGACATTTATTTGTGATTTGTATTACTCGAGAATCATTATTTGCTTGTGTGGACTCATTCTGGTCATCAGAGACTAGGTAACAGGAATATGAAATGAAACAAATACTATTAAACTATTGTATTAGTTAGCTGTGATGAAGCAAAATTTTGCAAAAGTTTAGCAACTGTTTCTCATCTTGTTTATATGCATATTGCATGCTCAATATCTTACATATATTGTAAGTTCTTACCTTTACTCCTTCCATTGTTTGTATTCCAATCAGGACACAGCAGTATCACAGTCATTGTTTGTGAAGGGACATCTTCCTTTTTCGAGTAGAGGTATCTTCTTTCTTCATTTTATTTAATGGGATGACCCAAGACTGTTTGAAATTGATGATAAGTAAAAAGATATTCTTTGAGATTGTATGAGATCTTTGTACTGTACAATTTTTAATTGGTATAAGATTCTACTCTGGTGATACTCAAAATATGGTAAATACTAATTTCAGCCTTAGTGCTTGTTCCTTAGGATGTGTTCATGCTACAGTCTCACTGCTCTCAGCTCACCGGCATGGCACTGATGAAACAAACCCACTGAGTTATAGTGACACTTGTAATATGCACCATCACTGGTGCTACACTGCTCACAATTATTGTCATCAGGCAAGAACATCGAGATGGTTCCCATTTGGAGATGTGGCCATTGCCAACCATTCTAAAACTTGAGCTGTGATTGGCTGCTTCAAGTTCACTCTAAAAGTGCTGTTGCTAGGAGAACTGCTCATTGTTTGTGCTGTTTGTCTTACACTATGCATTTATGTCTACATTTCCATCTAAATCCAAACTCTGTAAACCACTGTCAAGTGTCTGCAAACCACTATCAAGTGCATGGCACCACATATTAAGGTTTCTTTCCATTTCTTTCTGGTATGTAACATGTTTAAAATGACTGATTAAATACCTCTCAACAGGCAGTAATTAATTTAATCTAGTCTTCCAATCACTGGAAGAGGGGTACATAGGGGCTGTAGTGTATTCCTAGATTCATCACTTACTGCTGGTACTTGAAACTTTGTAAATAGTATTTTGTGAGATACTTTGCTTCTGTCTTCAATGATCTGCAGCCCAGGTCTTTTGACACTTCCATGGGTTAAACAAACATGCGAACACAGTTGATTATGTCCTATATGTATTGATAGTCCAATCTGGTATGGATCCCAGATATTTGATTTGTATACAAGGATGGATCAAACAACTGTTTCATAAGCACCGCCCTTTGAAGGCTAACCACAGTTTCAGTAATCTGCCACTGAAACCAACACATATTGGCCGATGATGAAGACACAGGCTAAATAAGAAAATGAAAGCTTCCAAAACTGGAATTTAACACAAAAAAATTGCGTTGCTGCCTTAAAACAACCTTAACTTGTACCACTAACAGCCTCTCTCAGTGTCAATTATTGGTATTACAACGACAAAATGACAAGATTTAAGTAAGTCCTATCAAGGCTATAAATTTTATTTTATTTAGTAGATTCATCCGCACATCACGTTGTTGCTCATTTGTGGTACTGTGCTTTAACATATCTTTGTTGGCAAAATATTTCTCCCAAACAAATAAAATTTTGATGTCTATACACTTCAGTTTATGATTATACTGTAGTAGATAAGAAACTAATATCCACTGAGATAGAAATTGAAGCGCCATATGAGATTGGGAAAACTCAGTGTGTAAATTGATAATTGGATCCTTCACTTGCCCACAGGACTCATCTCCTCCCCAATAATACTGTAATCATTGTTGGAGACTCCAACAGTTAATTGGGAAAATTACAGTTTTGTTAGTGGTGATCATGATAAGACATCCTGTGAAACTTTATCCAATGCCTTCTCCTAAAATTGCTTAGAACGGATACTTAGGAACCCCATACATGATGGAAATATATTGGATCTAATGGCAGTAAATAAACCTGACCTCTTTGAGGGTGTCTACATCAAAAATTGGTATCAATAACCATGACACAGTTGTGGCAACAGTGATTACCAAAGTACAAAGTATAACTAAAACAATTAGAAAGATACATATGTCCAGTAAACTAGATAAAACAATTAGTATCATTCCTCCATGAGAAACTTCAAACTTTCAGAACAGGTCAGGAGCATATGGAGGAACTCTGCCTAAAGTTTAAAAGATTTGTTGACCACATACTAGATAGATATGTACCCCATAGAACAGTTCATAAAGTGATGGAATCTCCTTAGAATACATTCACTGTAAAGAAACTTCTGAAGAAACAGATATGCCTGGTGATGACTGGGTGTTGTGTGATGTACTTAGATTAGTTAGGTTTAAGTAGTTCTACGTTCTGGGGGATTGATGACCGTAGCTGTTAAGTCCCATAGTGCTCAGAGCCATTTGAACCATTTGAAGAAACAGAGACTACTGCATGACAGGTGAAAGGCAAAGCATAAGGCAGTATAAATGATGATTAATTGAATCCCTCAGCTGCTGACAGGATCCCAGAGCAAAAGCTCAAATGCTTAACTCCATTTTTTTATTTATTTTTTTCTAAACGAAAGAAAGCCAATGAGAATTGCCCCAATTTAATCCTCGTACCACTCGAAAGTTGAATGAAATAAGTATTAGTGTCAGTGGTGTTGAGAAACAACTGGAATTGTTCAAAATTGAACAAAGCTCCACTTCCCTATGAAATTCCTGACATGTTTTATACTGAACATTCTGCTGCTTATGCCCCCTCCCTCCCTTGTAGGGTTGTTGGGGGAGGGGGGGGGGGACACAGCAGAGGCCAAAAGTTGGCACTGCCAGCACAGTTAAGTCAGACTGTGAGCTTATAGCATTGACCACATTGCACCAATGTTTGTAAGCAAATGTGGCAGCCTTCATGAAAATATAATACAGGATCCCAACAATAGGAACAACATGTTTGATGTGTAGGTTATATCAAAAGTATTTTCGTTGCCTCGTGTGCCCAACTTGAGTGAATCCAGCAGTATTAAGGAGCAGAGGTTTCAGATGTGTAACTGCTGCTGCAACTTCATTGAACAGACCTGCATATAATACATACTCACACAGACACAAGGCAGAACATGTTCATGCTTTATTTGTGCAGTGATGGTTTAGTGATTTCAGTGCTCATTAGTGTGGTGGGATATGTTGTGATTTCAGAGGCTATCTATGTGAAGGATTGTGCAGTGCAAAAAATGGTTACTTGTGCGAAGCAATATGTTGTGACCTCAGTTGTCACATGAGTGACAGATTTTGTAGTGCACTAATGCTTGCTTGTTTGACAGGATGTGTCAATGAATGCAGTGATCACCTGAGAGATGGATAGTTTGCATTGCTCTTCAGTGGTTGCTCTTGCATCAGGCGTTCTATTTTGACTAAGTGGTTGCCTCTGGAATGGATATTTTGTGACATTGTGATCATTTCTGTGAATAGTTTCTTGAACCAGCATTACTGTCAGTAACTTGTAACTTGGTGAGCAATTATGTTTTTCATGTGTCAGAACATGTCCTTCATTAATTATCCCAATACCATGTACTTTCATCCATCTGAACTTTAAGAGATCTGTATCTGCTGCTCCCTGTTAGCAAGCTAAGATCTCAACTACTTATTTAAGACCCACCCCGCTTTATTTCCAGTACTTCAGATGTATCTAGAAGTATTTCATAATCATCTGTGCAAGATGCTTTGCTCAGATATAGGAAAATACCTGTTACATTTTAACTCTTGGTTTAAGAGTCATGAAAGAAAGTTGTATACATGGATGAACCCATGAGATACTAAAAGGTATCAGATAGATTATATAATGGTAAGACAGAGATTTAGGAACCAGGTTTTAAATTGTAAGACATTTCCAGGGGCAGATGTGGACTCTGACCACAATCTATTGGTTATGACCTGTAGATTAAAACTGAAGAAACAGCAAAAAGGTGGGAATTTAAGGAGATGGGACCTGGATAAACTGAAAGAACGAAAGGTTGTACAGAGTTTCAGGGAGAGCATAAGGGAATAATTGACAGGAATGGGGGAAAGAAATACAGTAGAAGAAGAATGGGTAGCTTTGAGGGATGAAGTAGTGAAGGCAGCAGAGGATCAAGTAAATAAAAAGATGAGCGCTAGTAGAAATCCTTGGGTTGTTGTTGTTGTTGTCTTCAGTCCTGAGACTGGTTTGATGCAGCTCTCCATGCTACTCTATCCTGTGCAAGCTGCTTCATCTCCCAGTACCTACTGCAACCTAAATCCTTCTGAATCTGCTTAGTGTACTCATCTCTCGGTCTCCCTCTACGATTTTTACTCTCCACACTGCCCTCCAATGCTAAATTTGTGATCCCTTGATGCCTCAAAACATGTCCTACCAACTGATCCCTTCTTCTAGTCAAGTTGTGCCACAAACTTCTCTTCTCCCCAATGCTATTCAGTACCTCCTCATTAGTTACGTGATCTATCCACCTTATCTTCAGTATTCTTCTGTAGCACCACATTTCGAAAGCTTCTATTCTCTTCTTGTCCAAACTAGTTATCGTCCATGTTTCACTTCCATACATGGCTACACTCCAAACAAATACTTTCAGAAACGACTTCCTGATACATAAATCTATATTCGATGTTAACAAATTTCTCTTCTTCAGAAACGCTTTTCTTGCCATTGCCAGTCTACATTTTATATCCTCTCTACTTCGACCATCATCAGTTACTTTACTTCCTAAATAGCAAAATTCCTTTACTACTTTAAGTGTCTCATTTCCTAATCTAATTCCCTCAGCATCACCCGATTTAATTTGACTACATTCCATTATCCTTGTTTTGCTTTTGTTAATGTTCATCTTATATCCTCCTTTCAAGACACTGTCCATTCCGTTCAACTGCTCTTCCAAGTCCTTTGCCGTCTCTGACAGACAACAGAACAAATATTGAATTTAATTGATGAAAGGAGAAAATATAAAAATGAAATAAATGAAGCAAGCAAAAAGGAATACAAACGTCTCAAAAATGAGATCGAGAGGAAGTGCAAAATGGCTAAGCAAGGATGGTTAGAGGACAGATGTAAGGATGTAGAGGCTTATCTCACTAGGGGTAAGGTAGATACTGCCTACAGAAAAATTAAAGAGACCTTTGGAGATAAGAGAACCACATGTATGAACATCAAGAGCTCAGATGGAAACCCAGTTCTAAGCATAGAAGGGAAAGCAGAAAGGTGGAAGGAGAATATAGAGGGTCTGTACAAAGGCGATGTAATTGAGGTCAATCTTATGGAAATGGAAGAGGATGTAGAGGAAGATGAAATGGGAGATACGATACTGTGTGAAGAGTTTGACAGAGCACTGAAAGACCTGAGTCGAAACAAGGCCCCCAGAGTAGACAACATTCCATTGGAGCTACAGACGGCCTTGGGAGAGTCAGTCCTGATAAAACTACCGTCTGGTGAGCAAGATGTAGGAAACAGACTTAAAGAAGAATATAATAATTCCAATCCCAAAGAAAGCAGGTGTTGACAGATGTGAAAATTACTGAGCTATCAGTTTAATAAGCCACAGCTGCCAAATACTAACACCAATTCTTTACAAACGAATGGAAAAACTACATCTACATCTACATGACTACTCTGCAATTCACATTTAAGTGCTCGGCAGAGACTAGTAGAAGCCGATCCTGGGGAAGATCAGTTTCGATTCCGTAGAAATACTGGAACATGTGAGGCAATACTGACCTTACGACTTATCTTAGAATGTAGATTAAGGAAAGGCAAACCTACGTTTCTAGCAATTGTAGACTTAGAGAAAGCTTTTGACAGTGTTGACTGGAATACTCTCTTTCAAATTCTAAAGGTGGCAGGGGTAAAATACAGGGAGTGAAGGGCTATTTACAATTTGTATAGAAACCAGATGGCAGTTATCAGAGTCGAGAGGTATGAAAGGGAAGCAGTGGTTGGGAAGGGAGTAAGACAGGGTTGTAGCCTCTCCCCGATGTTATTCAATCTATATATTGAGCAAGCAGTAAACGAAACAGAAGAAAAATTCGGAGTATGTATTGGAATCCATGGAGAAGAAATAAAAACTTTGATGTTTGCCGATGACATTTTAATTCTGTCAGAGACAGCAAAGGACTTGGAAGAGCATTTGAATGGAATGGACAGTGTCTTGAAAGGAGGATATAAGATGAACATCAACAAAAGCAAAACGAGGATAATGGAATGTAGTCGAATTAAGTCGGGTGATGCTGAGGGATTTAGATTAGGAAATGAGACACTTAAAGTAGTAAAGGAGTTTTGCTATTTGAGGAGCAAAATAACTGATGATGGTCGAAGTAGAGAGGATATAAAATGTAGACTGGCAATGGCAAGGAGAGCGTTTCTGAAGAAGAGAAATTTGTTAACATCGAGATTAGATTTAAGTGTCAGGAAGTCATTTCTGAAAGTATTTGTATGGAGTGTAGTCATGTATGGAAATGAAACATGGACGATAAATAGTTTGGACAAGAAGAGAATAGAAGCTTTCAAAATGTGGTACTACAGAAGAATGTTGAAGATTAGATGGGTAGATCACATAACTAATGAGGAAGTATTGAATATGATTGGGGAGAAGAGACGTTTGTGGCACAACTTGACCAGAAGAAGGGATCGGTTGGTAGGACATGTTCTGAGGCGTCAAGGGATCACCAATTTAGAATTGGAGGGCAGCATGCAGGGTAAAAGTCATAAAGGGAGACCAAGAGATGAATACACTAAGCAAATTCAGAAGGATGTAGGATGCAGTAGGTACTGGGAGATGAAGAAGCTTGCACATGATAGAGTAGCATAGAGAGCTGCATCAAACCAGTCTCAGGACTGAAGACCACAACAACAACAACATTTTATTCTTTATCTGGGAATTCTAAAACTACTTTGACAAACTTTCCTATAGTAGCTTCTTTTCCCTATCAGATCTGAAACCAAACTGTTCTTTCTACAGAAGTTGATATTTCTTTAAATAATCCATATGTCTATTTTTCATAATGGTTTCTATCATTTTTGAGAATGAAGACAAAAGTGTTGAATCTAGGTTGTAGTTATCTGTATCTTCTTTATCACCTTTTTTGTGAATAGGAAGAACCTTTGCTTGATTTAAGTAATAGAGAAGCAACTGGATGTGTGTGACCCATTTATAATATCTGTTAGAGGTGCTACTTTGCTGCTAATATAGTCTCTTGATAGACACACTGGAATCTCATTTAGACCTGTAGACATTTTGCTCTTAAAATTGTGCACAGTCCCAACAATTTCTTCTCCTATTTCAGTAGCAGCAGTATTACATGAGAGACATAGTTATTTGGAGCTGTGTATTGGATTTTAGTTGATTTTCTTGGAGTTTGGTTGCTACATTGCTAAAGTAACTGTCTATAAAGGGTTATTTATTAAGTCTCCATTATTGCTGATTTTTTATTTGTCTGTTTTGTCTTTATGCTACCAGTTCCCTGTTTTACTATATTCATTATTGCTTTGCTTTTATTGTTGAACGTCTGTATGGCCTTATCATTTTTTAATTGTTTTTGCATCCTGCAGAAGTTTCCTATATATGATTTTGTATTTGACAAAAAACTGTACGAATGCCAGATCACTCTCGTTATCTTTGCTAGAGCTGAGATATTTAGGATTCTGGTACCTTTTTTACGTAGGTTTTCTGGTGGATTCTCCAAGAGAATGTTCTATTTTAGGAAATATCTCATCAAATTTTCTTTTGGATGTAGTCATGAACTTGCTGATATTTTCTTTTAAATATTTTCCTGAAAATACTTCTGACGTAGTGTATATTTTTATTTTTTGCCACATATGCACATTTTGCTCCAGATATAACAATCCATGTTTGCTGCCTTGGAGCAGACAATGCCACCACCATTTGATGCCGTGGCTCTGAGGTGAAAAAAATATATGCTCTCTGTTGTTAATCATCTTGCAAGATAGACAAAAAGTCTACCTCCTTTCTGATATTATGCAAATGAGTTGTAATCATTCTAAACTGTCTGGACACTGGTAATACTACTCACAATAGCACTAGTGAGTGTATAGGATCATTTTGTATTTTCTCAAAAATAAAACTCCAAGTGAGATCATCATTTTAGCAACTCTTAATTATCATTGTCTTAACCCATGTTCATAAGTATATGCAGTTTGCATGTCAGGGGGATAATTGGAAAGTTGATCAGCAACAAGAGTGTTGGTGAAATTTTGATTAAACTTGTTAAAACACAGTACGATGGTTGTGGACATTAGTCAATCATACTGCCACAAGTTGCACAACGTGTAGCCTGCCCACCCAATCCATAATTCTGTAGAACTCTGGTTTATGTAAGATTGAAGTTTTTACATTTTGTTTAAGTAATGTGCCCTGAGTGCAGCCAACATTTTACCTAGCGTATAATGTAAGCCCATAAATATTGCAATATTAGTAAAGAAGCAGATGAATTTTATAATCAAAATCATTATCATCGTAAATAATAATCATGTTAAAATCTACATCTTTTAAAATGCGTAAACTAAATTCTAAAGGAACCCTTTTAAAAATATCTATAAGATAGGTCCCTGAGGAGTCAATACCTTGAATTATATTACTGCACTGTATTGTTAATTTTTTATTTTACATTTTGTTGCATGTTACGAAAATTTTATGGTTGGAGATCAGGTGCAGCTGATGCCAAGTCCAGGTCCAATACAGAGATACCTCACAATTCAGCAGCAGATAAGGTCAGAGCATATAACTCTTGCTTTCTTGGTTAGACTGAACCTGTACCAAGCTTTAGAGTTTTAGGCAATCTTCTAGAGTAAATAGCTGGTAAAAATTTTGATCAATCTCTCTACTAGTACTAGGATTTTTATTTGGTTTCAAAATAGTATTCTTCACAATTTATGTCAAACGAAACAATATTTCTGATAAAATTTTTAACACCAATTATTGTTCTAGTGTCCTTTGTCTATGAATGGTATTTTGTGTGTATATGGCTTAGGCAGGTATTACATTACCATATTTCCTTGTCAAAGTTGATATATCAAAGAAATATGATGGTGTAATAGGGAACCTTGTCAAATCTTGAATGTCATCAAATACATATTATCAAATCTAGTGCCTCACCTTAGAGCATGTAAATGATATTTTCGAAAAGCTGTCTACTACCATATATGCCCTAATAAAACTGACACCTTTTTGTAACATTAACACTCTGAGGCAAATACATTTTGCACTTTTTGAATCCCATCTAAGCTATGGCATAGAGGTTTGGGGATCCAGCAGTAAAGGTAATATGAAAAGTGTACTTATCCTACATAAGAAGGCACTTAGAATTATGGGAAAGAAATGTGCCAACTTAGAATTATGGGAAAGAAATGTGCCAGGGAGTCCTGCAGAAATTTGTTTAAAGAATTTAAAATACTAACTGTTCACAGCCTGTATGTACTTAAGATAATCATTATGTCAGTAAACAGTAAGAAAACACTTAATAAAGAAATACACGATCACAACACCAGAGGTAGAGAGAGACCCCACAACATCTCTCACAGAACAACACTTTACTGTAAATATATGATCTCAGATCTGAATACTGTGTCACAACCTGTAAATTCCTTAATCTATGTATTACAGTAGCAAATTGTTTACTACGTATAGTCCATGTGTGAAACATTGTTCTCTCAACTAAATTTAGAAGAAGTTGTGTAGATAATAATGCCAGGCAACAATATGTAACACTAGTAAGTAAGGCTCTCACGTATTCAGAAGACTGAAAAAAAAAAACGTTTTTTTGTAATCAGTTTATGTTTGATCAAACTAAATAAATAATAATAAGGAAATAAATAAATAGATTTGATGATAAAAGTCATTCATTTTCTGTAATGGCTTGTTGTGCTGGAATTGTTACCGCCATTTGCTGTTGTATGCGGGGGAGGGGGGGGGGGGGGGAAGGAGTGAAGAGGGGGGGGGGGGGAGCGAGGTGCACAGTGCATGCTATTAACTGTACGTTGATGGGCAGGTGGAATATGCTATATGCTGCAGGTGACAAATGACTACAATCCATCTACCTTTATATATGGAAACATCCAGGCAAATTTTCAGCAAGTCGGAATAGCGGATGTGATCATACTCTAAAATAAAAAAGATCTTTCTTAGCTTTCAACTATTTTTTAACTCTGGATATTGCAAGTAAAAAAGCGCTTCACCTGTATTGTACTTTTTATTGATTATGTTGGAACACTAATTCAATTAATAAAATAGTTCTTATTGTCAATATAATGTATTAAACATTTATTTACCTTTACATTTTCCTCCTTCATAGTTTTTTAAGCCCATTCACACATTTCTGGAATTATTTTGGTTAATGTGCAATGTGATATTCAGCTGCTGTACGAGGTGCATTCAAGTTCTAAGGCCTCCAATTTTTTTATCTCTTGTTTTAAAATGAGGCCGCATTCATTGTCAATACTTCCCAGAGATGGCAGCACCGTACAGCAGATGGAATTTTACCGCCAGCGGCGAGAATGAGAACTGTTTTAAATACTTAAAATGGAGACGTTTTCCTTACTTGAACAGCATGCACTCATTCATTTTCTGAATTTGTGTTGTGTGAAACCAATGGAAATTCATCGACAGTTGAAGGAGACATGTGGTCATGGAGTTATGGATGTGTTGAAAGTGCATTCATTCCATTTTTGAAATCATTAGGGCATTTAATATTCTGATATCCTCAGTGCCAAGAGTGTGCTGAAAATACCAGATTTCAGGCATTACCTCTCACTGTGGAGAATACAGTGGCTGACAGTCTTCATTTAATGGTGAAGAGCAGCAGGATTCGTGAAAAGGTGTCTTTGCTAACAGTCAATCAACACTGCATGAAATACAAAATCACAGAAATTAGTCTGGGACATATGACAAGTGTATCCATTAGGACAGTGCCGTGAAATTTGGCATTAATCGGCTATGGTGGCAGTTGACCAATACAAGTGCCTTTGCAAAAAGCATGACATCACCTGTTGGGCTTGTGACCCTATCAGTCTAGTGGGAAACTGTTTGCTGGTCATATGAGCTCCAATTTTAGTTGGGGAAATCTGATGGTGGATTTCAGGTGTGGCACATATGTCACAAGGTCATGGACCCAAGTTGTCAACAAGGCACTGTGCAAACTGGTGGTGGTTCCATATTGGTGGTGTCTGTATTTATTTGGAATGGACGATTTTAGTCCTGCTGAACTGATCATAGACTTGAAATCATTGTGATCAGCTACTTGGAGACCATTTGCAGCCAGTTATGTTATGGACAACAATGCACCATGTCACTGGGCCACAGTTGTTCACGATTCATTTTAAGAACATTCTGGACAATTTGAGTGAATAATATGGCCACCCAGATTGTCCACCATGAATTCCACTAAACATTTATGGGACAGAATCAAGAGGTCAGTTCATGCACAAAATCCTGCACTGGCACCACTTTCACATTTATGGATGGCTATAGAGGCATTATGGCTCATTATTTCTGCAGGGGTTTTCCAATGGCTTGTTGAGTCCATGCCATATTGAGTTGGTGGACTACACCAGGCAAATGGGGGTCAGACACAATTTTAGGAGATATCCTATGACTTTTGACACCTCAGTGTGCAACATTTTGAAAAGGGTTTTCTTGTCAAATTGTGCTCCAGTGGTGTGCAGGTAATACTACAGAAGAAGGTTTTGACTGAGAGCTTTTCTCTTTTCAAAATGAGAGGTTGCGCTGATATTTCAAATAATAACTTAATAAGGCATGTTATTGGGATGAACCATTTTGGGTAGAAATATTTGAATGATCTTGAAGCACACACTGTCTGCTGAAATTAGAGAGAAACTTATCCACAAGTTTGGAATCCAATCTGGAAGAATTTAAGTGTGTATTGCATTCAATGGGCATAATTGAAGGAGGCATTTAAGTTGCAACCAGGACCCAGAGGTTATTATTCACAGAGTCCTAGTACAATCAATAGTTGTATTGGAGTACTACCACATGAACTGTATGTGGGCATCCCCAACCAACTAACAAACTGAACAGTTATCAAAACCACAACAAATGAAATGGTAGTGGGAATTATTACATGTTAACTGAAACAAACAAAGGTGCTATGAAATGAGATATGTCCTGGCCATGCACCTAGTAATAATATTGAAGTAACAGACATCTGCAAACACCAGTGAATTATGACTGGAGATCTCAGTCACCAGTGATTACCAAAGTCATTGATGATGTCAGTCACTCTACTGAACAATATCCAGTAATCTGTCTCTGACCACATCAAGCCCTGGAGAGCTGATCGTGAGATAAGATAGGGCCTGTGATAGAGCTGCAAAATTCTTTCATTATACTAATTGAACCGAGATGAGGGAGGAGCTCTGCTCTGTTTGATTCAATGTAACCAGGAATAGCTGTTGTTACTACAATCTGCAATTTGGACCAGTATTGAGGATGTTTCAGCAACTATTGTTCTAGACTCAGAGCCTATGTCAGTGTGATTTCAAGCAGTTATTTCAATAAAGTATCCACAAAAACAAAGTTGTGTAGCATTCCTGTACAGAACAGCAAGATTATTGTGCATGATCCAGAAATGTTAGAATGATGGAGAAGTTACTAAAACTAGAAAATGTAGCAGTACCGTGAATCATTCTTGTACCTGAAGACTTGATTGTTGATTATATTCTGAGACTTGTGTTTATCCATGAGGACATGAAATTAGCTTCTCTATAGCAAGGTCTCCTTTCTGACTGATAGTGAAAGAGCTAAAGTTGAGCTGCTGTGGAGGAGCGGTAGCCACAGATGGTAGTGCCAAGTTTTCCAGATTAAAGTCATAGTAAAGGAACATTGCAGCACAAGAGTATTTCTGAGCCTATAGAACAAATAACTTGGAAGTCACATCACAAGTATAAAAAAAATTAGAAGAGCCAGTAAACCCAACCAGCAAGCAAATACAGCAGAAGTTAGACCTTTTGAATCAATATGGGGAGATATGTGAACAAAAACCTGGTTTAATCCAAGGAAAAACATCAGATTAGATTAGATTAGATTCATACTTGTTCCATAGATCATGAATACGACACTTCGTAATGATGTGGAAAGTGTCAGGTTAATAAAAGATGTCTGTACAAGAAATTACATTACACAAAATATTGCATGACACTAATGATTAAGTTTTTTTATTTTTTTAAATTTTTTTTTTTACTTAGTTTATATCTAAAAATTCAGCCAATGAGTAGAAGGAGTTGTCATCTAGAAATTCTTTTAATTTATTTTTAAATGTTAGTTGGCTATCTGTCAGGCTTTTGATGCTGTTTGGTAGGTGCCCAAAGACTTTTGTGGCAGCATAATTTACCCCTTTCTGTGCCAAAGTCAGATTTAACCCTGCATAGTGAAGATCATCCTTTCTCCTGGTGTTATAGGTATGCACACTGCTATTACTTTTGAATTGGGTTGGAATATTATCAACAAATTTCATAAGGGAATATATATACTGTGAGGTTACTGTGAGCCCTAGATCCTTAAATAGATGTCTGCAGGATGACCGTGGGTGGGCTCCAGCAATTATTCTGATTACACGTTTTTGTGCAATGAATACTTTTCTACTCAATGATGAATTACCCCAGAATATGATGCCATACGAAAGCAGTGAATGAAAGTAGGCATAGTAAGCTAATTTACTGAGATGCTTATCACCAAAATTTGCAATAACCCTAATAGCATACGTAGCTGAACTCAGACGTTTCAGCAGACCATCAATGTGTTGCTTCCAGTTTAACCTCTCATCAATGGACACACCTAAAAATTTTGAAAATTCTACCTTAGCTACAGACTTCTGTTCAAATTCTATATTTATTACTGGAGTTGTGCCATTTACTGTACGGAACTGTATATACTGTGTTTTATCAAAATTTAAAGAGAGTCCGTTTGCTGAGAACCACTTAATAATTTTGTGAAAAACATCATTTACAATTACATCACTTAGTTCTTGGTTTTTGGATGTTATTACTATACTTGTATCATCAGCAAAAAGAACTAACTTTGCATCTTCATCAATGTGGAATGGTAAGTCATTAATGTATATCAAGAACAGTAAAGGACCTAAGACCGAACCCTGTGGGACCCCGTGCTTGATAGCACCCCAGTTTGAGGAATCAGCTGTTGTTTTAACATTACACGAACCACTTATTTCAACTTTCTGCATTCTTCCATTTAAGTATGAATTAAACCATTTGTGCACTGCCCCACTCAAACCATAATGATTTAGCTTATCTAAAAGAATTCCATGATTTACACAATCAAAGGCCTTTGAGAGATCACAAAAAATACCAATGGGTGATGTCCGGTTATTCAGAGCATTTAATATTTGATCAGTGAAAGCATATATAGCATTTTCTGTTGAAAAGCCTTTCTGAAAACCAAACTGACATTTTGTTAGTACTTTATTTTTACAAATATGAGAGGCTACTCTTGAATACATTACTTTCTCAAAAATTTTTGATAGAGCTGTCAGAAGAGAGATTGGGCGGTAGTTGTTGACATCCGACGTATCCCCCTTTTTATGCAATGGTTTTACAATGGCATATTTCAGTCTATCAGGGAAAACACCCTGCTCCAAAGAGCTATTACATACGTGGCTGAGAATCCTACTTATCTGTGGGGAACAAGCTTTAAGTACTTTGCTGGAAATGCCATCAATTCGATAAGAGCTTTTACTTTTCAGTGAGTTTATTATTTTACTGATTTCAGAGGGAGAGGTTGGTGGAATTACAGTTGTTTCAAACTGCGCAGGTATGGCCTCTTCTATTAATAGCCTTGCCTCTTCTAGTGAAGATCTAGATTCTATTTTCTCCACAACATTTAAAAAGTGATTATTCAAAATATTTTCAATTTCTGATTGTTTGTTAGTGCACTTGTCATTCAGTTTTATTGCACTAAAGTCTTCCTGTGCTCTTGGTTGCCCTGTTTCCCTTTCAATAATATTCCAAATTGCTTTAATTTTATTATCAGAGTTACTGATCTCAGACATGATACACATGCTTCTGGACTTTTTAATAACTTTTCTTAGTACCGCACAATAGTTTTTATAATATTGAACAATTTCGGGGTCAGTACTCCCTCTTGCTGTTAGATACAGTTCTCTTTTACGGTTGCAAGATATTCTTATTCCTTTAGTTAGCCAAGGTTTTTTATATGTTTTCTTGGAATTATGTTTAACTATTTTCTTGGGAAAACAATTTTCAAATACCCTTAAAAATGTATTGTGAAATAAGTTATATTTCAAGTTTGCATTGGGTTCCTTATACACTTCATCCCAGTCTAGCTGCTGTAGGCTTTCCCTAAAGTTTGCAATATTTATATTGTTAATTGAACGCACTGCTTTGAAAGTCTGATTTATTATACTGCATGGAGCTATGTCATGTACTGTAACAAGCTGTGCACTATGATCTGAAAGACCATTCTCAACAGGATAAGCATTTATGTCCTTAAACTTATCTTGGTCTATAAAAAAGTTATCTATCAATGTACTGCTGTTCTTTGTTATCCGAGTAGGAAAATCAATGACGGAGCTCAAATTGAAAGAACTGAGTAATACTAAAAGGTCATTCTTCCTATTACACTCTTTCAGGGAATCAACATTTAAATCCCCACAAATGATAATTTGCTTCCCCCTGTCTGACAGATAGCACAACAAAGCATCCAAGTTTTCTAGAAATAGCTGGAAATTCCCTGAGGGGGACCTATACACTGTTACAATTATGAAAGTGCCATCATTTAGTTTAAGTTCAGTGGCACATGCTTCCATATGTTGCTCTATACAAAAATTTTTAGTTTCTAAATTTTTTGCACTGTGGAAGCTTTTGACATATATGGCAACTCCTCCTCTCATCATATTATTTCTACTTACATGTGCAGCTAATTTGTACCCATTGATGCTAACCTTTTGCATATCAGTGACAATGTGATGCTCAGACAGGCATAGTATATCTATTACATTCTTGGTTTCTATATCTTCTAAACAAAGCAGAAGCTCATCAATTTTATTCTTCAATCCCCCAACTTAATGAACTTCCACACACAGCCTTGTACAGTAGTTTCTGCCTTATCACTCTGTCTCAGTGGAAAGCAATAGACGAAGAAATCAAAAGGATGTTTCAAGAACGTAACAGGTTCATAAGGAAGTATTTTAACCATTAACAAACACTAAGGATTGACTACATAAGATCGTTTGAAGAAATAGTGAATCTGCTCTCTTGTCAACACACTACATTACAGCAGAGCTAATGTTTCGCAGGAGGATAAAGAATGTATGGGTGGACCAGATTCCACAGGTTCCCAATGACAGAGACTAGTGGGAAGAAAAGGTTCAGGAAGCTCTGACCAGTTTGACAGAAAAAGTGTTCATAGGAAAGCACAACTGTGACAAGAAAGTGGTAAAAATGCTAAGGTATATCAACTGGCCCAGAAAGTATTATTAAGAAGCCATCCAACTATTGAACAAAAAGAGTGAAAAGTGGTAGTTGTATTTTATGGTACCTTTTGTCATTCTAAGGGTTCCAAATCTTGATGCATACCTATTAGGGCACACAAGTAATCATCAAATTAAAGGACTTTATCCTCATCAAGATTCAGTGAGACATTGTTCTTTGTGGAATTAGTGTGCATCATTTTAGGAACCCAGAGTGAATTGGAATTTTTGAAAGGAATATTTATGTTGGTGTAATGCCAAAATTACAATATTTTTGCTTTACAACATGTTTTGAATTTATACATAAGATATGTATTTAGTTTTGATACTGTGTGACATGTATTTGTATGTTGTTGTGTGTAGTAGGTAAGTGTTATCCTGAGTAAGATGCAGGAGCTCATAAATTATTCTTGAATTTTAATTAGTTGTATTATGTGAACACTCAAGATCATTTTTGTTAGTAATAAGATCTGCTTACAAATGAAGCATATTATTACAAAATAGTGTAAGACAAAGCTTTATGTTTATGTAGACTGAATGATTCTCACCTGCTAGCCTTAAGATCAGTATTCCCTACATTTGCATCTACATGATTACTCTTTAATTAGCAATTAAGTGCCTAGCAGAGGGTTCATCAAACCATGTTCAAGCTATTTCTTTACTGTTCCACTTTCAGACAGCACACAGGAACAATGGACATTTAAATCTTTGTTTACATGCTCTGATTTTTCTTATATTATTATGATGATCATTTCTTCCTTCCTAGGTGGGTGCCACCAAAATACCTTTATACGCTGAGGAAAGAGTTGGTGATTGAAATGAGTCAAGAAGGTCCTACCACAACAAAAAAATACCTTTGTTGTAATGATTGACACTCTAATTCATGTACCATATCACGTGGTACTCTCTCCCTTATTTTGTGATAATACAAAATAAGCTGCCTTCCTTTGAACTTTATTGATGTCCTCTGTCAGTTCTATCTGTCAAAGATCCCACACTGCACACCAGTATTCTGGAAGAGGGTGGACAAGCATAGTGTATGCAGTCTGATTACTAGACTTGTTTGTCTACTTTATTTCTTCGTTGATAGTTCTCTGTGTGGATGTACTATATTGTCATACTCGCTGAAAAGTGGGGGGTGGAAGTTCAATACTGGCACTGTAAATGATGTAGTTGGCAACTGCAAAATTGTGTTTCACAGTTCTTTACTATCACTGTTCACATCCCCCCTCCCAGTAGTACATAATTATACACTCCTGGAAATTGAAATAATAACACCGTGAATTCATCGTCCCAGGAAGGGGAAACTTTATTGACACATTCCTGGGGTCAGATACATCACATGATCACACTGACAGAACCACAGCCACATAGACACAGGCAACAGAGCATGCACAATGTCGGCACTAGTACAGAGTATATCCACATTTCGCAGCAATGCAGGCTGCTATTCTCCCATGGAGACGATCGAAGAGATGCTGGAAGTAGTCCTGTGGAACGGCTTGCCATGCCATTTCCATCTGGCGCCTCAGTTGGACCAGCGTTCGTGCTGGACGTGCAGATCGCGTGAGACGACACTTCATCCAGTCCCAAAATTGCTCAATGGGGGACAGATCCGGAGATCTTGCTGGCCAGGGTAGTTGACTTACACCTTCTAGAGCACGTTGGGTGGCACGGGATACATGCGGACGTGCATTGTCCTGTTGGAACAGCATGTTACCTTGCCGGTCTAGGAATGGTAGAACGATGGGTTCGATGACGGTCTGGATGTACCGTGCACTATTCAGTGTCCCTCGACGATCACCAGAGGTGTACGGCCAGTGTAGGGGATCGCTCCCCACACCATGATGCCGGGTGTTGGCCCTGTGTGCCTCGGTCGTATGCAGTCCTGATTGTGGCGCTCACCTGCACGGCGCCAAACACGCATACGACCATCATTGGCACCAAGGCAGAAGCGACTCTCATCCCTGAAGACGACACGTCTCCATTCGTCCCTCCATTCACGCCTGTCGCGACACCACTGGAGGCGGGCTGCACGATGTTGGGGCGTGAGCGGAAGATGGCCTAACGGTGTGCGGGACTGTAGCCCAGCTTCATGGAGACGGTTGCGAATGGTCCTCGCCGATACCCCAGGAGCAACAGTGTCCCTAATTTGCTGGGAAGTGGCGGTGCGGTCCCCTACGGCACTGCGTAGGATCCTACGGTCTTGGCGTGCATCCGTGCGTCGCTGCGGTACGGTCCCAGGTCGACGGGCAATTGCACCTTCCGCCAACCACTGACGACTACATCGATGTACTGTGGAGACCTCACGCCCCACGTGTTGAGCAATTCGGCGGTACGTCCACCCGGCCTCCCGCATTTCCACTATATGCCCTCGCTCAAAGTCCGTCAACTGCACATACTGTTCACGTCCACGCTGTCGCGGCATGCTACCAGTGTTAAAGACTGCGATGGAGCTCCGTATGCCACGGCAAACTGGCTGACACTGACGGCGGCGGTGCACAAATGCTACGCAGCTAGCGCCATTCGACGGCCAACACCGCGGTTCCTGGTGTGTCCGCTGTGCCGTGCGTGTGATCATTGCTTGTACTGCCCTTTCGCAGTGTCCGGAGCAAGTATGGTGGGTCTGACACACCGGTGTCAATGTGTTCTTTTTTCCATTTACACGAGTGTATGTCCGATTCACTATTGGTAAACGTTGAAAAGCCTCATTAACAGGTTGCACGCAACATCAGCATACTGCTAGAATAGTTTACTGTTGAACATGTATGAGAAGTAAAGACCTAAACGCGCAGTTCACAGTTCTTGCAGAATAATACCGTACCCGTGACACTATTTTTCAAATAAATTAAACAGACATTGTCATTCATTGTTCTAACACAGGGCATATTAGTATTCCCCTTATTCCACTGTTAAGTTGATGCATTGTTGTTAATCTAACCAATATGTGTTTCACATGTGAAAATTGGCCAGGGGCTGACTGACTGGGGACCAAAAATTAGTCCTTTACATATCCTCACAATAATAGGCACTGAAACTATGCACTGTTCAATGTTTAAATTACAGAAATTACAATTAAAACATAACTCATTCAATTAACTGAATACATCAAAAAGTTCCTTCTGTGTACCAGTTACCTCTACCACAAAGGTTAGGCCAAATTATTTGCTTAAGTAATGAAATTATTAAGTAATGAAATTAACAGATATAGTTATACAAACAATACTTTTGACAAACCTGGTAATTATTTTGGAATTAATTAAGGGGTGGCTTTGCTACTATGTTCTTGAATAGAGACAAATACATACTTTAAGATGCCTAGAAGTTCTTCTTCCAAATGTTTGTAATTAGTACAGAATTTGTATTTGTTTATAAGTCAATCTAAGTTTCAAAAGAATTACTGATTTCGACCTATAATGATCTGTAGCAAAAGATAATAAATAGGAATGATCATACTAAAATACGAACTTCATTACGTACACAAAACTAAGCAAAAAAATAGACCTGGTGCTATATTCCTTAAGACTGAGGGCCGACCTTTCTCTTTTATGGAAATTCAGATTATAATCATGCATATTAATGGTAATTAAGCAAGAATGAAAATAAAATGAATTTAAGGAGGCAGATGGTGGAACAAGGAAGGAAGTAAAGAAACCCCAGCTTCCTTTGTCACAAGCTGTGCCAATAAATCACAGTCTTTGCTTCGCTTTCCCCACAACATTTTCTGTGTGATCATTCCAATTTAAACTAAATGTAATTCTGATTCCCAAGTATTTAATTGAATTGACAGCCTTTAGATTTGTGCGATTTATCCTGTAACCAAAGTTTCACACTTTTCACTAGTTACAGTCAGTAAATTGCTGCTATTTTTCACCCTACAAATATCTTGTTGAAATTATTTTGCAGTTGGTTTTGATCGTTTGATAACTTTACATGGTATTAAATGACAGCATCATTTGCAAATAAATCTAAGGGGTTTGCTCAGATCATCTCCTAAGTAGTTTATGTATATCAGAAACAGCAGAGGGCATATAACACTTCCTTGGGGAATGCAAGATATTACTTCTATTTTACATGGTGAATTTCCATCAGTTACAATGATCTGTAACCTGTCTAACAGGATATCATGTATCTTGTCACACAACTGAGACAATACTCCACAGGCACGCAAATTGATTAGAAGTTGCATGTTATAAATGGTGTCAAAACCTTTATGGCAATCTGAAAATATAAACCTGTGGCTCTAATTTGAAGTATATTTGAATCATGATAATTATTGGTTTACAAGTTTAGCTTGTGTTTAAAGCTGCAGTGAGCTTGGTACAGATGGGATTCATCATAGTGGTTGGTGTGATGTGTTCTACTCTCTTCTTCAGAGGTGCATACTTGGCTTCTGAATATTGATCTTGGGAGTGTTGCATAATATATTTTTCATTAACTGAGACTGAAATGCTTGCTCCACATATCAGATCATTACACTGAATTTGAGAGAATTTGATGTGGTACTGTTCAAATATTGTAGTTGTCATGATTCATGGAACTTTTATGTGAGAGGTTTATCTAAATGTATGGGACAATGAACATGAAGAGAAAATATTGTTCATTTTTTGATGATAAAGTGAGCATAGAATCATGAACACATGTGAGTAAATGGCCATGAAAAAGGGTAAACAGTCAATGTGCACAAACTGTATCAAATCACAGCTGATCACTCATTAATGCAACTGGAAAATTGGCCTGCAAGGACTATTGTTGCCACTGAAGTGAAGCTAGTGCTTATAAGGACCTTGTTTTGTTTGAAGGATTTGTGGAATGTACCACAGACATTCTTTGACTGTGCTATAGGGGAATTAACCAGTTCACCAATTAAACTACAGTTTTAAGTTATGGTCTAATGGCAACTAAAGGAAAATTTGCTATTGCATAATGATCAAGCTTGTAATTACACCTCTCCCAAATCCAATGATTTCAGTGCACCTGATAACTTAAAATTAAACAGAGATTATGCTGCACTAAATATCATTTCTGAATTAATGAATTCCCTTGTAGTTATTCATATCAGCAAAGTTTTCCTCGTTTATATTCAACTGTCGTACATTCACATGCCCTTGGTGCTGGCATGGTATAGTGAGCGTCCAAACACCATTATTCTACCATCCTGTGGATCAACCCTGTTTCCTGTCCATCCCACACCCTGGATGATATCAAGAATGGCTTCAATGCCCATCATCCCAAATTTGTCACAACTTTCCCTTCAGTTTTCTTAGTGTCATAGTTATGTCATTGCATCTGATTAATATTGTTTCCTTTTTTGGTAAAATTTTGATGTGGTACCTAAAAATTGACCTAAGAAACTTTCACAAAAATTTTATATTAAGAAGTTTTATGTAGCCTAGATTTTAAATATTTGCAAATCAAAGCATAGTATGCAAACTGCTTTTCTAAAAAAGATGTACACAAGGTGATACGTACAGGTAACACACGAAAATTATGAGGTATGTCGGCAAAGTAAGTTCTTTTGGTTATATAAAACAAACGTATACAGATGCAGAAAAAATATTTATTGTGCAAAAATCCACAACTGTTTAACTACTTTTCTACATAGCTTCCAAAATTTTGTAGGCACTTGTCATAGAATGGCACAAATTTTTGTATGCCTTCTTCATAGAAAGTTGCCACCTGTATGTTCAACCATGTGGTAACGTGTTGTTTAGCTTATCATCATCGTTGAAGTGTCAACTACCAAGGACAGATTTTAGTTGTAAGAAGAGATGAAAGTCACTAGAAACAAGGTCCGGGCTGTATGGTGGATAAACAAATGCATCCTAGTGAAATTCCCATAAGAGTGGTTTGGTCACATTTACCACGTGTGGTCGGACATTATTGTGGAAAAAGACACCACCTTGTAACGGGAAGCTTAGGCACTTGTTCTGTATTGTGTGGCACAATTTATTAATGGTCTTGCAGTAAGCATGTGCATTGATTGTTTGGCCTCATGGTAAGAAATCAATCAGTAGAATGCCCTTTCTGTCCCAAAAAATGGTGCACATTACTTTTTGAGGTGCCAAGATTTGCTTAGGCTAAACCTTCATTGCTGATGAAGTGTGCCTCCATTCCATTGCATGCCGTTGCATTTCAGGGGTGTCCTACGTACCCAAGTTTCATTCCCCATGACTATCCAAGAGTGAAAACCATCGCCTTATTCATTGTAGCACGTCAAAAACTGAAGCGCACTGCCCATCCATTGTTTTTGTGTTGTTCAGTAAGAATGTTGGGTACCTAATGTGAGCGAAGTTTTTGAAATTTCAGTTTTTCAGTAACAATTTCAAGAGTTAGTGATTGTGAGATTTGCAGAACTTCCATAGCAAGGGCACTAAGTGTAAACTTGCGGTTGTGCTTAATCTTCTCTTCAGTTGTCTGAACCAGTTCATCAGTAACCACAGACAGGCATCCACTTCATTCTTCATTGTGCGCTTGATCACGTCGTTCATTGAAAAGTCTGACCATTGAATCACTCATAGCATTTAGTCCATAAACCTTGCAAATTTGCTGATGATTTTGGTTTAACTTTCTTTGCATTTAGATCTGATTTCACACATGGTGACATTTTCAGTTATGGAGTTATGGTGTCACTTTCAGTTATGGCTGACATTATAAAGAAGCACTACAAAGCAGATGTCGGCAGCAGTGATGTGAAAATGGTGTACATATCTTCTCTGAAAGTCAGATTAACTGCCATGCATGCTTGGAACTGTGATCGTAGCACTGCCATGGATAGAAATAGAAGTGGAACTTAGTTTGTGGATGATCCTCATATTGTGATGACAGACATACCATGTACAATTACTACAGTAGTACAAAATATTAATTTTCTGATGATTATGAGGAACTAATAATTATGTAAAATCAGAAGAATGGAAACTCCATAATCAAATAATGAGAGTATTTCGAAAAGGATACATTGCTCAATGCCATAATTTAGATGTTGAGTTGCGGAGAGGGACAATAAAAAAAATGTAAACAAGTACGTTTTTGGCCAAAAGACCTTTCCTGTGATGTCAACAATACAAAAAAACAGACACCCACCCATCCATCCACCCAGCCACCCATCCATCCATACACCCACCCACCCAACCACCCTCCCACCCACCCACCCACCCACTCATCCACACACTCACACACACACACACACACACACACGCACACACACACACACACACACACACACACACACACACACACACACACACACACACACACATGATCATACTCATAAGACCACTGGCTCTGGCCGCCAAGGAGAGACTGCGAGCAACTGTATATGAGGGAGAGAGATTGCAAAATAGGATTAGGGACGGTAAAGGACTGTTTCTGATAGCATCCAGGGACGTGGTGGGGTGAGGCAGGACAGCTAGGTGCAGGCAGGAGGTAGACGGATGGTGGTTTGAGACTGGGAGGGGGTTTGGCAGTGGAAAAGGGAGAGAAGTAAAAGAAAAAGAAGGAAATCAACTGTAGGTGATTGATGGAGTAGAAGGCATTGTAGTGCTTGAGTGGGATTGGGGAAGGGGACAGGTGGGTGAATGACAGTGCCTAATACAGGCTGATTCAAGAGGAATATGGGAGTGTAGGATATATTGCACAAAGAGTTAACCCCTGTAGTGCCCAGAACTGCTCGGCCATGAAATGAATAGTGTTGTGAGTATTGTGCCTAACAACTGGGTGGTCCAGCTATTTCTTGGGCACAGTTCTTCAGTGGCCATTCTTGAGGACAGAAACTTGTTGGTTGTCATGCTATTAGATTGCACCACAGTGGTTGCAGCTTACCTTCTAGATAACATGACAGCCTTCACAGGTAGCAATGGTTTTGATGGGATACGTGACATTTGTGACTGTACTGGAGTAGATGGTGGTGGCAGGATATATGTGACAGGTCTTGGGTGTAGGTCTATTACAGTGATATGGACCATGAGGAAAGGGGTTGTGACCAGGGATGGTGTAGGGTTGGACAGTGATATCTGACAGGTTTGGTATATGGTTAAACATCACTGTGGGAGGGATAGAAGGGTAGTGGGTAGGACACTTCTCACTCCAGGGTATGATTAGAGATAGTTGGATAATGTAATTCAGTTTCTCCTCTCCTTGGTATTACTGAGTTACAAGGGGAATGTTCCTTTGTGGCTGGATGGTGGGACATTGGGAGATGGTCCATCACTGGAGAGATAAAGCACAGAACATTTGTTTCAGTACAAATTGTGGAGGATAATTTTGGTCTGTAATGCTCAGTGAGACCCTTGGTTTTTCTGAGAGGGACTGCTTGTCACTACAGATGCAACAAGTCACATGTGGCTAGGCTGTATGCAAAGGACTTCTTGGTATGGAATAGAAAGGAGATGATGAAGTGGAGGTACTGCTTTTGGTTGTTAGGTTTGATATGGATTGAGTTACTGATGTAGCCATCTTTGAGGTGGAGGTCAACATAGAGGAGGGTGTCTTGTTGTGTTGAGGGGAACCGTGAGAAGCAACTGGAAGGAAGTAGTTGAGATTGTGGAGGAAGGAGGGTAGGATTTTCTTACACTTAATCTTGATTATGAAGGTGTCACCAACAAATCTGAACTAGGTGAGGCTTTGGGGATTCTGGGTGGCTAGGAAGGATTCCTTTAGACAGCTCATGGCAGGCTGGCATAGGATGCTGCCATGTGGGTGACCATTGCCATACCTTAGAATTGTTTGACGTGAGACCTTCATAGGTGAAGTAATTGTGGATTGGGATATATTTGGTTGTGGTGACCAGGAAGGAGGTTGTAGGCCTGGAATCCATTGGGCCTTGGGAAAGGTAGCATTCAATAGTGGCAAGGCCCTGGGATTTCAGGATATTAGTGTGAATGGAGGTGGCATCAATAGTGATAAGTAGGGCATCGTGTGCTAAAGGAACAGGAACTATGGAGAGTTGGTGGAGGAAATGGTTGATGTCTTTTTATGGGAGGGAAGGTTGTGGGTGATAGGTGGAACATGTGACTCTGTGAGAGCAGAGATTCTCTCAGTGGGCAACACAGCATCTGTCCACAGAGGATGGTTGGGTGTATAGACTTTATGAAGCATGTAGATGGCAGGAGTGTGGGGAGTGGTGGGAATGAGAAGAGAGAGAGAGAGAGAGAGAGAGAGAGAGAGAGAGAGAGAGAGAGAGAGAGACTTAGGGGACAGATTATGGGATGGGTGTAAGGATTTGAAGAGAGACCAGAGATCCTGTTGGATTTCTGGAATGGGTTCACAGTGCCAGGGTTTGTAGGTGGATAAATCTGACAGCTGGCAGAGTTCTTTCACCACATAATCCTTGCAGTTCTAAAGACCTTGTGGCTCAGAAGCTTACTTCTTTAGCTGTCTTTTTGTTTTACCTGTCTCGATTCAACATCTGCTCTATACAGTCAGTAGCAATATATCCTTTATAAAATACTGTCATTATGATTACACAAATACTTTATTAAGAACTAAGATTGATCCAACTTTGCTGACAGTTCTCCATAGTTTCCCATTTGGGCATTAGCCCAAATGGGGAAGCTTACAGGAAAGCTAATCCAAAGTAGCACAGGTTGCTAGGTTGCTAATGAGTAGAAAAAAATGTGCTAGTCTCCTAACCTTTGTCAATCTTGGGACCTTTTAGGTAGCATGTTGGTACCAGCTGCCAATAAAGAATAGAGTGTAATTAATTACTTGCCCATGTGATCTTAACCAGCCAGCATTTTACATTGAACAAAGTAATATGAAGTCATAACCTACATATAATTTTAATTTATTGTCAATCTACATGAACAAACAATTTCACACTGAAATTAATGCACACAATTATCTTGTCTCAAGATCAATTTTATCAAGTGGCTGACTTTAGATGAATGAACAGAGTGGTGAATCTTCTGTAAAAACCTGGAATCCTCATGGAATTACACTATGTGATCAAAAGTAGCTTTACCTCTGGCTGAAAATTACTTACAAGTGCATGGCACACTTCATTGGTAATGCTGAAATTCATTATGGTGTTGGCACATCCTTATCCTTGATGACAGGTTCCACTCTCACAGGCATACATTCGTTAGGTGCTGGAAGGTTTCTTGGGGAATGGCAGCCCATTTTTCACAGAGTGCTGCACTGAGGAGAGGTATCGATGTTGGTTGGTGATGCCTGGCATGAAGTAGGCATTCCAAACCATCTCTAAGTTGTTCTATAGGTTTCAGGTCAGGACTTTGTGCAAGTCAGTCCAGTATAGGGATGTTATTGTCATGTAACCACTCTGCCACAGGCCATGCACTATGAACAGGTACTCGATCATGTTGAAAGATGGAATTGCAAACCCTAATTGTTCTTCAACAGTGGGAAGCAAGAAGGTGCCTATAACATCAATGTAGGTCTGTGCTGTGATAGTGCCACACTAAAGAAACGGTGCAAACACCCTCCACAAAAAACATGACCAAACTATAACACCACCGCTTCCAAATTTTACTGTTGGCACTACACACGCTGTCAGACGACTTTCACCAGACATCTCCATAACCATACCCTATGTACCATGATTCTTCACTCCACACAATGTTTAATTGTCCAATGTTTACACCAACAAGTGAGGTGTCATTTAGTTTTTACCAGCGTGATGTGTGGATTATGAGCAGCCACTCAACCACAATATCCAAGTTTTCTCACCTCCCACCAAACTATTATAGTACTTGCAGTGGATCTAGACGCAGTTTGGAATTCCTGTGTGATGGTCTGGATAGATGTCTGCCTATTACAGATTACAAGCCTCTTCAGCTGTCGGCGGTCTCTGTCAGTCAACAGATGACGTCGGCCTTTTGTGCTGTATGTGTCCCTTCATGTTTTCACTTCACTATCACATCATAAACAGTGGACGTAGGGATGTTTAGGAGTGTGGAAATCTGGTGTACAGACACCCAATCACCTGATCATGTTCAAAGTCTGTGAGTTCTGTGGAGCACCGCATTCTGCTCTCTCACAATGTCTAATAACTACTGAGGTCGCTGATATGGAGTACCTGGCAGTAAGTGGCAGTACAAAGCACCTAATGTGGAAAACATATGTTTTCAGTGGTGTCTGGATACTTTAGATCACATATTGTAAATTTTACATGAAAAAATCTGGGAAATCTCAGGGAATTTCAGGGATCTCATAGAATCACAGGGAATTGTGAATTTTTAACATATCATTAAAACTGAATTTTATTGAGTTTTGTAAATCACAAATTTTCAAATAAATTTTCAAAGTGTATTCATTAAATGAATATTATTCCATCCAAATTATTGACACCTAAAAATTCCTATTAAACTATTGCTTGTGGCTGGCATACAGCTCAGCTGAGATGAAAGAAAAGTAATCATTGTCATTTGCTGGCCCAACCACTACCACTTGCCCCTGTTCACCAATAATTTCTATTAAATTTATCAGGAGTTTCTGGACACAATCTTGCTCATTGCACCTGGAATTCTCTGGGAATTTTTTTTCCAAGTTTGAATAGCCACCCTCATGAACAGTTACATGAATTTTACGTTTATGGACTTAAAAAAATAAAAAACTTTAGAGTAGATATTCTGCCCATTTCTCTAATGTTCTGTAACTTCAGTTGGATTTGATGGGATATATGCAGAACAGTAAACAATTTCACCCTAGCAGTTATCAACAAGGAACGGTATCAGAAATATTAATGCCTTAACCCTCCAGCAATGATTGACATGATGTGTGCAGTCATCTCTTTCCAGACCATTTTCCATGGCCTGTTATTATAGAGTCAAATGTAATTTCTACTCTGCCTGCACACCAGAACTTGCGATTTTTCCACCAGCCACTTTTCTGTTGCTCCAGAACATAATAGGCAGCTATTTTTGCATTGAATCATTTTCTTTTGCCCTGGACCATCATAGGCTGCTCTTTCCATACCATTTTTTTTTTTTTTTTTTTTTTTAAAAAAAGTAAACATCTGGGACACTGGAGATCACCATCTTCCTACCTGTTATAGTCAGAGTCATATTTTTTATGACATCTAGTCTCATCCATAAACTTACACACATACCCCAAGTGGCATCAATTTTGTATCTGTATTACTGGGCTTGTGTATGAAACCTTCTATTAATAAATGAGCTGCTCAGAAAATTTGTCAGTAAGGTTATTCAGCTTTTACAATATTGCATGAAATTTTCACATTTCCTTTATTATTTACCTTAAATTTCAATTAAAAGTGAACTCTGTAGCAAGTTTTTGTTATCTTATTACATTCCTATAATACTAAACTTGGAACTAGTCTAATTATTGAAAACAGAGAAATTTACCTTGGAAAAATCAGAAAATCACTCACTGTTGGAGGGTTAAGGTTCTGCTCTTCTAGGGGAATGGACATTGTGGTACAGCATTTTATGTTTTGTCAATTATGCACATACTATGTGCTAGAAATCATAGTTCACATCCCCTGCCTGCAAGCATACAATGTGTTTAGAGTTCTGAGATCTGTAGCCATGCTTTAATGGCGAGGCTCTGGGGATGAAGAAAAGAATTTGCTCTCAGTTGTTAACTGTCTTGTGAGACCGACAAAAAGGTGATTTCTTTTTTCGTAATATTACGTGAAAGGAGTTGTAACCATACTAAACTGTCCAGATTATGAATGCTACTAATATTATTAACAGTAGCAGTAGGCAAGGGAATAGGATTATTGTATTTCCTCAAAAATAAAACTCAAGGTGAAATAGTTATTCTGATGACTCCTTATTACCATTATTGACTAATTTTCATAAGTATGTGCAGCTTGTCGTTTGAATGGATCACTGGACAGGGGATCAGCAACAAGAACCTGAACTTTGGATTGAGCCGTGTGTGGGGAAATTTTCATTTTGATTCTTAAAATACAGCAGGATGGTTGCTGGTCATTAGCCAATGATCATGCTAAGTCTGGGACAAGTCTTCTTTGGTTTTCTTACTTTTCTTTGCTGCACTGGCCACCTTTGTCATGCTTTAAGAAGCTTTGACACACTGCCAGTCCAAATGTAGAAGCCCATTTTTTATATTGTGTTCCAGTTATGATGCTTAGTCTGCTCATGCTTTTTCATCTGCTTATTATTCCATCATTAAAATATATTATGGTACCCATCACAATAATCTGAAAGGCTGACATGCCAAAAAATGCTGTTTTTGGCAAGCACTCCGAAATGCAACTATTGAAAAATGTTTGTGGATTCTGCATTTTGCCATGTAAACATTTTTACAGAAGTTTAGAAACACACACATCTCTTTATACTGGTTTTAGTTCTACCATAACAGTTTCTGGCATTGGTTGTGCATGTGTATGTTTTTGTCATTTTGTTTCACGTCTATCATACTGGACAGAACAGAAAAATATACGTTCCTAGCTTTCAGAACTTTGTTCCTTCGTCAGGGAGGAGAGAGGGGAAAGAAAGGGAAGAAGGAAAAGTGGATTCAGTTACTCACAACCCAGATTATGAAGCAACAGGGAAAGGTAAACAGGGAGGGAAGCAGGATGGAGGCATGGTTGTCAGAGGGAAGCCAAAGATATTCTCAATATCGTTATATGAGATTTTCCATTAATCATTTAAATTAAATAATGAGACATTTTAGGGAAGGTTCTGTATTTTTCATTTCAGAATAGCACTTGCAACCTATGTCCTCAATTATTTATTGGATGTATTCCAGCCTCTATTTTCTTCTACAGCTTTTACCCTCTACAGCTCCCTCTGCTACCATGGAAGTTACTCCCTGACAGTTTAATGTATGTCCTATCTTCCTGTCCCTACTTCTTTTCAGTGAGTCTTTTCCATATATCCCATTCCTCACTAATTGTGCAGAGAACCTCACCAATTGTTTCCTCATCAGTCTACCTAATTCTTCTGTAGCAGCACATCTCTAATGTTTCAGTGCACTTTTGATTTTCCTACATTTCATGTTTTACTACAGTGCAATGTTGTGCTCTAACATCCTCAGATATTTCTTCCCCAAATTAAGGCCTATGTTTGATACTAGCAAACTTCTTCTGCTGTCCTAGGCACATAGAAAACATTCGCCCCATCTGTTTTAAAAAGGCATTTAAACACACATTTGTTCAGATGCATGCTCTTTACAGCAGTACACCACTTTTCTAATCCCAGTCTTCTCCAGATGTAACTACAGCACCACCTCAGCTTGAAAGCAGATTTCCATGGCCATCGTATCCAATCCTGCTACTGCTGAGTCCTCCAAAATACAACTTACGAATACACTTGTCATTACTCAGTATTACCATGGTCCTGAAAGTGTTTATCAGCTACTTTGACAAGGCTATGACCTCTTAAAATCATGCTCTGAAATGAGGTTCACTCTGCCCAACATTTTGTCCACCACACCTAAAATAGCTTCTCATCTCCCCCCCAGTTTCCGCATTATACTTGGCAGATCACATGCCCTTCTGCATGCATTTCCCTACTCTATGGCTCCTACCCTTGTGACTGTCCCCACTGTAGGACTACCATCACCTATACCAGCTCTGTAGATGACAACAGGGAGAGCCACCTATCAAATGACCCATCTCCTGTACCAGCTATTACATAAATACTGTTCAGCACTTTACTACCACAAAGTTATCAGTTTGGGTGAATTTTTGTAGGCAGAGAGTATATACTGCCAACACAGCACCCTGTTGCAAAACTTGCTCTATAACATGACAGTCTTGACCTCGGTTACTGTTTCACCATGTGTGTCATCTTGATTGTTCCACCAGACACAAGTTTATCAGGACCCTGGAGGTAGGAACTGGCATTACATCATGTCCTTGGTTCTAACTGCCATCCTGGCATTCAATTTTGTTAATTTTTTGGTTTCACCATTCATTGGTTCACTCCCTTTTTGTTTTCTATATCTTTGTTTTCTGTCTTGTCTATTCCCCCCAAAACCCCCAACCCATCTCCCCCCCCCTCTCCTCCTGTCTACCACATACTTATCTTTCTGCACTTATTAACTTGTGCACCATGTTGAGCCAGTAATGTCTGTATTGCATATTGCCCTATCTTCCACCTTTAAGTGCTCAGAGTTTCAAATCTTGACCAGGGCAATCATCAGAAATCTATCTTTACTTCTTATGCTATCCAGAAAGTCTCCCTTGACCCAGGGTTCCTCTTCCCAACTCTCCCCATTTTATAAACGTCACCTGTCTTTTCCCTTCATATCTCTTTCTTTCCCTTTAATCCTTCCCACCAAAAGTAGGATGCACTGGCTCTGACAGCTTCAAAATTTCTGTACTTTATGACTGGTCTCCTGCCACCACTTGGTTAGTAGATTTTTAAGCATCCAATAAAATTATATTTTCATAAATTGATTATTTTCACTGTCGTTTTATTTAAGTAATTTGCAGCTGGACTGCAGCCAACATTTTACCCAGCACATAACATAAGCTCACGAAGATTCTAATATTAGTAAAGAAGCAGACAAATTTCATAGCAAAAATAGCAACATCATAAATAACAAAAGTAGTTAAATCTAGTTCTTTTAAAATGCATAAGCTAAATTCTAATGTAGTTGAGATTTGGATTTACATGTTCCCTGAATATACTTATGACCATTTCCAGGTGATCATGTGCATTATAACTTCTAACCTTTTTTAATATAGAATAAACCCTTCTGTATCCAAGCACAATTTGTTTCTTTTTATCTGTCTGCAGTTCTTTGTGTCCATGCTATTGTAGCTAAGTAAATTTATGCTCTTTATACTATTCTTTCCCTTCTCTCTTTTAAGGTATTTTATTTTTGTTGCAACAGTGATTGACATTCCAGGCAGCTACCAACTGTTCTGATATTACAGCTCCTGCTTTGCTTTCTAATTTTTATTCTCCCCTCCCCACCAAGTTCCAAGTGGGAGACTACATTTGGATATTTATTTAACATAAGGGTAACCCATATTTTGCACATAAAATGGACACTGCATTATGCAGGGAAAATAAATTACAGTTGGTATTCCATTATCTTGCACAATTGTGGAGACCATCCTTAAAATGGAATGTATTCCAGGTCAAACACTGATTTGCCTCTTGGTCTGCGGGATCGCCAGAAGCTTCAACATGGTAGGGAAGCAAGAAGATACAAAAACAAAACTACTAAGGCTCAATCCAGATACAGTGGGCATCAGTTAAGTGAAATGGAAAGATAACCAAAATTTATGGTTGTATAGTGTACTACTGAGAGCAGCAGAATACAGTACAACAGAAGTAGGATTTATTATGAATAGGAAGATAGGACAGAGTGTGTGTGATTGTGAATGGTTCAGTGATAGTGTAGTGTCTCTTCATGGGGGAAAAAAATTATTTCTTGATTCTCCATGTCGTATTGTGGTAGCCAGGTTAACATGTGCACTCTCATAGTTGAAAAAGTATTGTATTGTAGTTTTTTCTCTGGCATAGCACTTTTTCAGTAGCTAATGGCATGTACATGTCTTTCAGATTGCATCTTTTCAACATATTACATCCATAAACAGTAATTTTAGTGCACTCTTTAGTGCCACAATTAGAATTCACATTTCAAGCAGTATTAGTCATTTTATTTACTATGACATTAAAAAAGTAATATATGCAAGAAATATGTATCACTTGCATTAATTCTGTTTTGTTATCTCAGTGCATGATCCATGAACATAGCATTCAGTGAGTTATATAAGTCATGAACTGATTATAGCAAGTTAACATACATAACTGTTATTTACTGTGTTCGTTACAGTATGCTACTCCCAGTATCCTTTACTCTGGAGCCATACTCATGTCTTTTTTTTTTTTTTTTTTTTTTCATTTGGAAAGCACTCATTAGTGGTAGGTGTCTTCATCATATATGTATCAATTTTAACATGTAGGTATTGGCTTTGTAGGTCTCAGTGACAGTTCCATATCCTCAATCACATGTGTTACGTCAGTGTACTCTAGTGTAGTTGAGGGCATGTTTGTGTAGTACTAGAGTCTTTGTTTGTGAAAGCTCTTCTTCTGTCTTCATTTTCAGAAATCTTCTTTCTTGATTCTTCATGTAATTTCAGGTACTGGTATTTTTAATTTTGTATTGTGTAAAAATTGTGTAAAAAAATTCTGTCATACGAATCCCTTGTGTTCTTCTGTAAGTGTGCAGTTGAGATATTTGAAATGGTGAATAGTACTGATGTTACGTTTCAGTGACATATTTCTTCATGTATGGTTCTCTTCTTTTTTGTTCTTTATGTCATTTGACTGAGTAGTGTGTAAAATAACTGTCATCGAGTTTACAGTGTTCAGTTGTAGAGTGAGTGTGTTTGTTACATAGGGTATAAATTGTTTTGTAGGGACATCTTTCTTCATGAGCAAAAATCTTCTTCTTTCATTCTTCATGTAATGTTAATGTACGTTTTTTGACATGTGCACTGTCACTGGTGAAATGTATTGTAGTTATCGGTGTGGTGTAGATTATTCAGCCATTTTTACACAGTACGTAGTGTTCTTAATGTGCCTGGAGAAGTACAGTTACATTCTCTCTGACAGTGGATTTTCTCAGTAGTGAACAGCATGCATATCTATTTCAGACAACATGGATTCAATATATTATTTCTTAAAGAGATTTTCAGGTGCACTTGTATAGTTACATGATTAGAATTCACTTTTCTTCCTCAGGTTACCTTCCATTCCCAAGTGGATGCACTCCACACACTTGCTGCACTCAGTAATTTATAATTCTAATTTTAGCTTTATTAGCTCTTTTTCTCATTTTCATTCATACAGTAATATATGAAAGAATTATGTATCATTTAAATTAATTCCATTTTGATATCACAGTGTCCGATACATCAATCCCTCGATGAACTTATCATGTAGTGACCTATATTAGTGATGTATTGTAACTAATAAATCTACATACATTTCAGTTCTTTACTTTATTCGTCTCAGTATGGTATTACATGTGTCAATTATTATGGATTTGTACTCATGCTCATTCATTTGGAGAACACTCAGTGGTAGGTGTCATCACCATATATGTATTAATTTCAACATGTAGCTAATGGCTTTGTAGGTCTACGTGAATGTCGCATATCCTCCATTGCATCAGTAATGTCAGTGTACTCAAATGCAGTTGGAAGCATGTTTGTGTGGTATAGAGTCTTAGTTTGTGAAAGTTCATTATGCATGTTAATATTAGTAAATCTAGTTTCTTCATTGTTCATGTAATAACATTTACTTGTGGTTTTAGTTTTGTATTGTGTAAATGATGTGTAAGTTCTGTCATATAAATCCATTGTGTTGTTGGGTCTGTGACCAGCTGAGGTATTTGAAGTGTGTTTGTCGAATAGTATTAATGTTGTATTTCAGTGACATATTTCTTCGTGAACGTTTCTCTTCTCTCTTGATTCTTCATGTCATTTGACTGAGTAGTGTTTAAAATGACTGTCATTGAGTTTATAGCTTCAATTGTAGAGTGGTTCTAAAGTTGTGCCGTGATTTGTTTGTGTGAGTCGGATTGTTGTATACTCAATATATTGTTTTGTAGAGACATATTTCTTCATGAGACAAAATCTGCTTTCTGTATTCTTCATGTAGTGTTAATTTAAGTGGTTTAACATGTATTCTGCCACTGTTAAAAAGTTGTTGTATTGCAGTTATCTGTAGAGATATATACGAGTATGTATGGAGTATATTTGGAGTAGATTATTCAGCTATTTGTACACAGTACACAGAGTTCTTGATGTATCTGCAGATATATATTGTATTTTCTCAGTTACTGGACTTTCTCAGTAGTTAGCAGGATGCACATTTGGTTCTGACAAAATGGATTCAATATATATTTTCCAGAAGGGGCGTTTTCTGGTGCGCTTGTACAGTGACATAATTAGCATTCCATTTCAATGCCTTGGTGTCCAATACTTTAAATGCGCATCCATGAACTTGACATGTAGTGAGTTATATTAGTCATGTTTTATTAATAATGACTTTTCATCTATTCCACTTATTTACTATATTCGTCACAGTAGACAGTTTCATGTATCAATTACTGTCAACCTGCACTCATGATGTAGCTGATGGCATTGTAGGTCTCAGTGACCATCCCATATCCTCCGTTGCATGTGTTATGCCAGTGTATGTGGAAGTTTGCCTGTTTGCGAAAGTTCACCTTCTCTCTTCTTGTTTGGAATCTTCTTTCTTGATTCTTCATGTAATTTCATTTACTGGTGTTTTTAGTTTCTTATTGTGTAAATACTCTGTAAAAGAGTTCTGTCATATAAATCCATTGTGTTGTTGTGTCTGTGACCAGTTGAGATATTTGAAATGTGTTTGTTGAATGGTATTTACATTGTTTTTTTGGAGACATCTTTCTTCATGTATGGTTCTCTTCTATCTTGATTCTTCATGTCATTTGACTGAGTAGTGTGTCAAATGACTGTCATTGAGTTTTTAGTTTCAGTTGTAGAGTGATTCTGAAGCTGTATCCTCATTTGCTTGTGTGAGTGTGTTTGCTGTATACAGTATATGGTGTTTTGTAGAGACATATTTCTTCATAAGACAAAACTGTCTTTCTGCATTCTTCATGTAATGTTAATGTAAAAGGTTTAATATGTGCACTGCGACTGTTGAAAAGGTGTGGCATTGCAGTTATCTGTAGAGAAATATACAAGTGTGTATGGAGGATATGTGGTATAGATAATTCAGCCATTTTTACACAGTACATAGAGTTATTTATGTATCTGTACATATAGAAGTGGATTTAGTCTGTCATTGGACTTTGTCAGTAGTTAGCAGGTTTCGCATTTGTTTCTGGCAACATGGTATCAGTGTATTATTTCCACATCATATAAGTACACACAGATGAAATTATAAGACAGGATGTAATATGGAATCTCAGTCTCTGTAAATGTCAGAAATAATTGTAAAAGCAAAATAAATAACTAATTAAAAATTAATACTACAATGGCTCACTCGAATGCTTGAAGGCATACAAACCACCAAATACCTTCAAGTCTACTACTAACATTACGGTCAAGCCATGGTACAAAGCATTTGCATGTGAATCAGCAATGGATTGACAATCTAAGTATTCAGATATTTCATGCAATACATGAAACATTTTAAGGAGTAAAAAATCAATAAATACAGGTTATTCACATATTTACTCATGACACAATCAATGCTAGGATCTTGACATAGGACAGAGTTAAAAAAAATAACAATTATTTCTTAGAAGGTCAAATTCCATAGACAGGCAACGATTCACACAAAGTAGCTTTACTACGTATTGTCCATAGTGCAATAATTTAGCTGGAGATGCTTAATAAAACAGAATTCATCAGACAATAAAATAGTATAATACAAAACAGACGGAAGGTCTTGACAATTTGTCAACTTTTTATGTTCAAAGAAAGATTGATTGTATATAACCTCAATGTAGACTCAACATCTTCCTGGTGTTGGTGGTTTCACTGAAATGTGCAAAAGTTATTGAATTTACAAAAATCAATGTAAGACTTGACGTCTTCTTGCAATGATAGATGAAGAAATTTCAAAAGTGTAAGGAATTTATATACACCAAAGTAGACTTGAAGTCTTCTTGTGCTGGTAGTTGTGGAAAATGTCCAACGTATAAGGAATTTATATAAACCAAAGTAGACTCGAAGCCTTCTTGTGCTGGATGGCCTCAGTATTTTTGGAGAAAATGAGTGGATACAAACTCAAAGTAGACTCGTGGTCATCTGGTAGAGTTGCATTATGGAAAAATTAAATTATACAATCTCAATGTAGACTTGATGTTTGTTTGGCTCTGCACAGCTACGGTCGAGTGCACTTGCATAATATCTGCGAGGGAGGGATGTGATCAGCTGACAGCAGGCCGCCCCCCACCATGGAAGCAGTAGGCCTGACATCGGACGGCTGGATCTTCAGCATTAGTGCGCAGCCGCACACTGCTGAGTTCCAGTTTGATGCTAACTGTTGCCCAGTACTCCACGGGATCATGGAACAAAATTTTTACATGGAATCAATGCTTAATAGACACACGGCTATGCAATGCTGCCAACTATATCTTTTGAACTAAGATTATGGTGTGGTTTCAGGTTTTATTAACTTTTTGGTCATGAACTGTTGTTCTATGAACTCAGTTTATTTACACTGCTCGTAGGTTGGTATGATGCTCTGTCTACCGTCTCTGTATACGATACTGTTCAAAACATTTAACTCTATAAACATACATCACGTTGCTCTACAGAGCAGTAGTGTTAGAGTGTCCTTCTATGGCTTAACAGTACCTTTTTTTTCAAAACTGCTGCAGCAGAGTTCTGAGGTTCAATAATGTACACACCATGACAAGAATCAGTTTATAGTGGAGATTGTGTCCATTGGCTACTGCATGTGGGCAGGTGGTTTTAGAATTCTCACACCAATTAATTCATCACTTGCGTTTCTGATTCGGTGGTAAGTGGTTTGTGAACTGTGGACTACCTGCAGCATCACAGCATTACAGAGTCGAGAAGACTCATAATGCAGCAGTATACCATCCAAACAAAGCCAGATAGAGGTGAGTAAACACCACTAAGTTATTCCCTTTATAATGTTATGTATTTATATGTCCCACATGACAGTGAGAAAGTTTGCTTTGTTGAAGGGTTTGCTAGTTGTGCACACTTCACAGAGTGTCTTTGCATTATTTATTTGTCACACAACTGTCCTCGGAACTTTTGTGCATTGGAGCTGTGCACAACATTTGCACTTCAGTCTCTAGTTCGTGACAACAGTATTTTCTTAGATTTCAGCTAAATAAAAGTATACTTTAGCCAGATACAAATGGTCATTTTTCTAGCTTGGTATATTCTTAGCCACAAAAAGGGACATAAAATCGGCTGTATTTTCCAAATCTGGAATCAGTCGTTCAGTCGGTCACTAACAAATGGTCCATGGTCTAATAAATATGTGAACAGAAATAAAGGTCAGGACATCATGCCTCCTGAACCTGTACATGACAGAAAGTCAAAACAAAATGACCAAAGCCAGCAAAAACAGCAAGGCTTGTGACCTCGAGTGCTACACAATGCATAAATACAAATACACTTAAAAACCACACATAATTGTAATCCACTTGAGCAAACAGAAATCATTGCATTTAAAATTTGTGTACTATTTAGGTATCTAAGAATTACTTTCTCATAGCAGAGTTCAGATCATAGTTGTTGAAAATTGCTATATATAGGCGAAACTTGAGACCAAAATCTCATGAATCATCAGAGAACAGCAATAAACGCTAAGTCCATGTTTGCTGCGGTTTGTAGCTTATCTAGAAACTTTGCAAGATTGTCAATATGCATTGAACACAAATCACAGATATCATTCTCCTTCAGGTAATCATTGTATCCTTTTCATTAACTGGTAACACAGTTCGTGCAAGGATAAGATTCCCTATGACTAAATGCTACATTACTATCTACATTACTAACAAATGAACATTGCTATAAAAAATGACAAAATAGAAAATATTTAGTAAGCTTTTGTACTAGCTTGTGTGTAGCAAACGCAGTCCTCAGTACATAAATAAAGATGACAACATAGTATAAATTATTATGAAATCTCAAACCATTTGCTGGTACACAGCTTATGGATCTCTTTGAGACTCGTTTTCTCTTAGTATTTAGAGCAGCAAGCTTTTTCTTCCAATAATTATACTATGCCAAATGTTTACATACAGGGCTACATAGAAATACTTATTCTTGGAACAAAATAAGAAAATCCATCATAGACAAATTAAGTACACCTTTATCTCTCTCTCTTTATAAGAACAAACCAAGATCCTATCTTATAAATTTTCTGAGGTCTTGATTTTGGTAACGCCCTTTCACTTTACATGGTTTCAGCAATGTAACAAGTAACACCCATTATGTGGAATTTTAATTATCCTGAACGGGCCAGTATATCTCTCTTTTTAGGAGAGATGGTTTAGAGTGGGACCAAAGTAACACCATTTCATCTAGGCTACATGACTGTACTCATCCTAACCTTTTGTTGTATACTCATTTTCATCTCTCAGCCCTAGTATTTAATGATACGAGCACCTGTCTAGTCTCCTCTTCCCGCAAGATGTTGCATCTCGGGGTAAGTGGAAGGGCAACTACCCACTCATTCTTCTCAGTTTTATTTAACATTATTTCATTGGGTGTGTGCCCTGTGCACAGATGTGGAAGGTCGTTCATGATTTCTTTAAAGAGGGTGACTAAATCAAGTGTAAGTCCGCATAAAGCAGATGCATTCTTTGAATATTCGTTCTTTGCAATTACTTTCTGGGTGGAATAGAGAAATTAAAATCTGTTTGATGTTCATCTCTCGCAGAAACAAACACCAAACTCGCCCAGTGAAATTAGATGCATTATCAGACAACATCGCACTCAGCTTACCGAAACAGTCTCTTAACAATGTGTGCGGCATGGGCTGATTTTGTTACATACAAACGGATGTGTTTGGAAAACATATAATTTATAGCCACCAGGTGATCGACACTTCCCCTTCCATGAGGATATGGTCCAGCCAAGTCAAGCAATCTCTCCAGGTTTTGATGTCAGGATGCGATGCAGCTGAATCTTATTTGGTATGCACATAGGTTTGGTTCTCTTACGCACAACACATGTTTGTAACAAATGATGCACGCCACTGTGCATGTTTGGCAGGTAACAGTAAGTGGCAATCTTCTGCTTACATTTTTCAATTCCACAGTGCCCCCAGGACATGCGTGTATACCAGATTAGGTGATCCTGGTACACATGGGGTATGTACACACACCACAATTCTCTATCGGAATAATTCCTATGGAATAACACGTAATTGTGCACCTTGTAGAATTGACTTAGTTTGTGAGTAGGCTGCTCTGCCAACACACCCTTAACTTTTGACCACTATGGTTCTACGTCTTTCAGGATTTTCATGTTCTTATACATTTCTAAATAGTGCCTGTGATGGACAGGATGTTTTGTCAGTTGCACTTCGTAATCAGTGGCCTGCTCGACAAGTTCACTGAACTCAGGAAGACCGCACAGCAACCTGGATAAGGTGTCAGCGATAATCTTTTTGCTGCCCTTTATATAGATAATTTCAAAATCGAATTCTTGCAAAAATTAGACCCACTGCATCAACCTCTGGTGTAGAAGCCGACAGGTCAAAATAAGGCTAAGTGCCTTATGGTTGCAGTACACTTCAATGTACCGACAGCAAATAAAATAATTAAACTTCTTGAAAGACCATATTATGCAGAGAGCTTCCAACTCCGTAGCTGACTTGGATCTTTCACACTCGGTTAATACTCAGCTGGTGAAGCTAATAACTCAAACTTGCATTTGGCCATCAACCACAACCACTTGAAGTAAACAAGAGCCCAACCCCAAATAGGATGCTTCTGAGGCAATGCAAAAACCTTCTTGCATGTCGGGATGTTCCAGAATTCCAGCATGAACCAATGCATTTTTAATTCTTCTAGGTGCTTCCTGGCACTGTGGATTCCAGGACCAGGGAGCATTTTTCTTTAACAAAGCTAGTAATTCTGGACTGTTCAACAGCTGGTTCGTCACAAATTGTCTAAAGAAAGATGTCATGCCAAGGAAAGCTTTTAATTGCTTTCTCGCCATGGGTGGCGGACACTTAGCTATTGCCTGTATCTCTGTATATGCCAGAGCTGACATTTAACCTGAACGGTAGCTCCTTGAACTGGTACGACCATCCAGCGGATACAAAGACAGTATATTTGTTTGAAACTTCCCACAGCTGGGTCTGCCAATACAATGATCCAAGATTCACACCTGAATATTTTTGCAATTTCTCTTCCAGAGCTTCCGGATGTGTACATACGGGTACAATAATTTTGTATGTGTTGTGCGCATCAAGAACCATGCGCAGTCCACCACCTGGTTTAACAACAGCTAATAATGGACTGCAGTAAGGAGAGAACAAAGTTTAAACTATATTCCACTCGAGCATCTTTCGTAATTCTTGTTTAATGGCATCCCTGCAGGCTCATGGGATTGCATAGGTCTTGTTGCAATAAGTATCATGGGGAACACCATTCATGTGATATATGTATCCTTTGATAATACCGGGATTTTTAGAAAACACATGTACATACTAGGTTAAGAGATGGATAAGATCATTCTTTTGTTGTTCGCTAAGACACTCAGGTTCTGATGCCTTAGCATGTATTTTGCTTATGCCGAGTAGATCATCATCTGAATATGCCAACCCCGGATCTGATTGGTTGTGGGGTAAGTTACTGTCTGCACCAGTAGATTTACACTCACCACTCAGATAGACACGTCTGTATGAAAACTGACTTGATGTGCCTTTGTATGAATTAAATTTAACTTTATCTCCCTGTCACTAATAGTCAGGGTGCAGGTTCTGTGCTGGATATTGATACATGCATTCCTCCATCTTAGGAACTCCATCCCTAACAAGCACAGTACCATCAATACCTTCACTATTAAGAACGTGCACTCCATGGCTCTGCTCTCGAATGCTATTAAGATCAGTACCTGCTTTTCTACCCTTTGTGTACATGCGCCAAGAGCTCCCGATACAACACAATTCTGTACGGGCAATGTCAGTACTTTTGTGTTTTCCTGTATTCTTTTCAGAAAATGAGTAGCTATCACACTCATACTTGCACCAGTGTTGATTATAATGGTAACCAGAATACCGTCAATTACCCCATTTACAGCTGCTTGCACCTGATCTACCCAAGTATCTCTGTGAGATATCGGATCACCTGATAGTTCTGCTCATATATCTATATTGTCATTGTAACGAAGCATGTTCGCTACATGAACAGTACTGTTGCCCCCATTAAATCCTGCGGTCATGGTGAGGGAGTGCAATGAGACCACAGTCAGTTTGACGCATACGAAGTTTGTGTAGGGTGCTCATCTACCCACTCCACTATTTGCACTGTATCATTTCTGAGATTTTGTGACTATCTGGCTGGTGGTCTTGGCTCGGAAGCAGTTTGATTCCAGCCTATGTTGTTGTTGGGCAGATTATTATTTTGTGGGGAGTTTTGCGGCCACCAGTTACCTGTGCTCTGTCTGGACAACTACTGTTCTGCATTTGATCTGTTGCGACCATTATGACAAACAGTGTTAAATGTAGTATTTTTATTTCAACTTTGAAATCCACTACTGTTATGTAGCTGTTGATTCTCATTTGTAGTTTGCTGCCCGTCTTGCTTGAGCGGGTCTGCATCATTATTAGCAATGCCGTTCCGACCATTGTTCTTATAGTTGCAAGACTGCACTACTAGTGCACCACCATTGCCATTTGCGTGGCATGTGTCATCATGGATTAAAACAAGAGCATGTATGACCAATAAAAATTCTTCTGTGTCATCTTCCGGGGCATGAAGTAATTTTTCACAGATATCCACCGGTAATTTACCTTTTAATGTCCTGATCACATCTTTCAATGCGATGGGGTTGTCCCAGTACCTAGTTTTGTTAATATACTGCTCGAAGTACTTTCAAAGCATTCCCTGTTTAGGGTGGTACTTTTCGGGATTAAATACCTCTTGTCTTATTTTGGCTTGCACATGTGGTGACCAGTACTTGGCCAAAAGCACCTGCTCGAACTGTTCATATGTTTTACAATGTTCAGCAATGGCCATAGCATACAGTGTGGATTCTCTTTGCATGCACGCTGCAGTGAATTGTATTTCCTGCCTGTCATTCCGTGACGTAGGTAGCACCCCCAGAAATCTCTGATAAAAACTATGGGGTTTGGGAATTTCTTCTCCAATATAAAAATCTGAAAGTGACGGTGTTTAAACAGCCCTTCTTCTAGCAACACCATAGTTAAAAGATTCGCTGCCCCCACAGATTCAAATGGAGAATTACCATACGGACTGTAACGTCCAGTATGTTGCGGTGACGTATTGTTCTGTGTTGTCCCCGCTGAATTATTTCGCAGAAATGGTGGAAGTGAATCTGGCACGCGTGATGACTCCTGCATCTGACAAATCTCGTTTTTTAATCATTCACTTGTTGCTACCACCCAGGCAACCCATTTTTCAAAATATTTTAAATGTGGCCAAGTTGATGCTGCAACGATTTACCAGATGTTCCTGGTACAGACAGTACCTCTGCACTAACAGCTTATACTGAGGAGTGTATTTCTGTCTCAGTTTTTTTTAATTATGCCTTTATTGCATTCTGTTACCCATTCACCAAATTCCCTATTTAGTGTGTCGCCTTGAGCGTCGAGGTTTTGCTGCAATTTGCACTCTTGCTCAAGTGAAAGTTCCACAAACTGGTCTGTTAAATTTGACATTTTCACTTGCACGGTTGTCTGCGTATCTTTTAAGTCCTTCACATCATCAGACAACCGCTTAACTTGATCTGGGATCTCACGTTATGCTTGTTAAGTTTGAGATTTCAGTTTGGATTTGCGCTAGGCTTGCATCCAGTTGATTGTTCAGATCAGTGACTACTATATCATCAAATTTCCCATGAATGTTTTTAGATAAGCCTTGAAATTTTGCATCTAATGCAGTGCTTTGCTCACTAAAACTTTCTTGAATATTTTTAGTCAAATCTGCAAATTTTGCATTAGACTCAGTCCTTTGTTCATTAAAGCTTTCTCGGATATTTTTAGTCAAATTTTCAAATTTTGCATCAGACACAGTGTATCGCATTTACCTTGTAAATCAGTACGTTGTCCATTAAAGCTCTCTTGTAACTCAATGCATTGTTCATTGAATTTCTCATCCAGTTTTTTGACATGTTGGAAGAGATGTTACTGAATGTATCTGTTAAACTTAGAAAGAATCTTCAAACAATGCAATCGACTGTGTCACTTGTGCAGTTACTTCACTTGTTCCCAATTGCATGTCTTCAGATTCCAATACATTTGGAGCATTTGCACTTCCGGTTTCCAAAACATCAATTTCAGAACCCATTCCCACCATAATCGCATCAGCAACAGTACCTTCATCCAGATGCGATTGTCTGTGTGTCTCGTGACTGGTATTCACAGTGGTAAATTTTTTCCATTGACTAATAGCAACAGTAAAATATGGTAACACTGACTTTGAATGATAATAAAATGAAGCTGGACAACGTACTGAGGTTTTAACACTACGCGCAGCTGCAATATAATTATTAAGAAAGGATAATATGGCAGCCTGAAGGGCTAAGCAAAACATTAGAAAGATGAGTGTACCATCTTGTGATAGAACAGCAAAATGACAGATATGTTTGAGAAACCTTTAACAATGGAAGTCAACATTAAAATGCAAGTTAACACCAATGATGTAGTTAACAGAAAAAATGCCAAAATATGAGTTACTGAACACACATTTAAAGTTGCCAAACATGTAAAACAGAGTGAGAATGATGATACCACTTACCTTTTTACAGATGAGAAGCACAACGTCGTACTTTCATAATTCCAGAATTGTACAATATTTCCTCTTTCACTGGCCATTCGAGCAATTTACCATCGATGTCCCATTACTTTCAGGTACAACAGTTCTCCGAAACAGGTTGGCCGTTGTAAGATAGACCATGAAATATAGAACAAAATATATATTAATACAACAGTAATGATGCAATACAGACGGCACAAAGTGATGAAACTGCAACGCTCGGCGCCAAGTTTGTCGTGAAGCAGCTATTATAAATTAAAATGTAAAACATGCACCATCATCAATAATTTCAATGAAGCTAGGCTTGTGTCTGACTAGTGTAGGTCACACAACGATATCATTATTAGTGGGCAGTGGGGCGAATCATTTTTTGCGTCACTTGCGTGGAAACTGCAGCAAGATGCAAATGAAATTATCGGCGCACTGATCTCAAGGACATGGAGTGATATACGTAGTTCGGAATTAATAACTGAATGTGAGAAGTGTTCGCCCATAATATGTCCACTAACAATGGTTCGTCAATGCTTCGTTTCCAAGCATGATCCTCTGAAAAATGTAAATTACCAAATATTAATAACATAGTGACATGGAGGGTAGAAATTTAGAAATGAAATACATTGTAATGTTAATCTTGACTATAAGCACTTCAGGAACATTTCAAAACAGATTTAAACAGAGAGTCATGACAAAGCATCAATACCTAATCAGAGAAGGAATAGAACCGAACAAAAACCAATGGACGCTAGATAAAAGAATTTGATATAAAAATGACTAATGAAATTAAACAGAGGTTGTACAGCAGCAGAGACATAGATAAGTACACAAAGATGAAACTATAAGACCGGATCTAATGTTGAATCATAGACCCTGTCAATGTTGGAAACAGTTTTAAAAGCAAAGTAAATACTAATACTTAAAAGGTAATCATCCCATATCCTCCATTGCATGTGTTTTTTCAGTGAACACAAGTGTGGTTGGAAGCTTGCTTCTGAGGTATAAAGTCATTGTTTGGAAACCTTTATTGATTCTTCATGTAATTTCATTTTTGGTGTTTTTAATTTTGTATTGTGTAAATACTTGTATACTGACAAAATAGGAATTCAAATGTTTAGGTCTATTAGGTTTTTTTCTCATTTTCATTTTATATTAATATATCATAAATGCTAATCCATTTGAATACAGAGGTGTATGATACATTATTCCATCCATGAACTAAGCATATAGTGAGCTTTGTTTGTCATGTTTTATTAGTAATATCTTTTCATCCGGTTCAGTTATTTACTGTATTCATCACAGTATGAAATTACATATGTCAATTACTCTCAAGATAAATTCAAATTCGTTCATTTAAAGAACACTCAGTGGTAGGTGTCATCACCTAATATGTATCAATTTTAGGATGCAGCTAATGGCTTTGTAGGTCTCAGTGACTGTCACATATCCTCCATTGCCTGTTTTTTGTCAGTGTACTGAAATGTATTAGGAAACTTGTTTGTGTTGTATACAGTCATTGTTTATGGAAGTTCATCTTCTCTCTTAATGCTTCTAAATCTTCTTTCTTGATTATTCATGTAATTTCATTTTTGGTGTTTTTAATTTTGTATTGTGTAAATACTATGTAAGAGAGTTCTGTAGTGTGAATGCATTGTGTTATTGTGTCTGTGTCCAGTTGAGATATTTGATGAATAGTATTAGTGTTGTATTTCAAGGACATATTTCTTCATGCGCTCTTCTCTCTTGATTCTTCATGTCATTTGCCTGAGTAGTATGTAAAATGAGTGTAATTGGGTTTTGAGTTTCATATGTATAGTGATGTAGAGTTCTGTTCTGATCTGTTTGTGTGAGTGGGTTTGTTATATAGCACATATAGTGTTTTGTAGAGACATATCTCTTCATGACACAAAATCTTCTCTCTGCATTCTTCATGTAGTGTTAGTGTAAGTGGTTTGATATGTGGAATGTGAGTGTTGGAAAGGTGTATTGCAGTTATCTGTTGACAAATATACGATTATATATGGAGGATATGTGGTATAGATGGTTCTGCCATTTTTACATCGTACATAGAGTTCTATATGTATCTGGAGATTTAGAGTTGGATTTACTCAGTCATTAAACTTTCTCGATACTTAACAGCTTGCACATTTGTTTCTGGAAACATGGTAACAATGTATTTTCTCCACATAGAGAGTTTTCTGTATACTGACATAATAGGAATTCAGATGTTCAGGTTTATTAGGTTTTTTCCCATTTTCGTTGGTATACAAATATATGCCAGGATTGTATACATCGTAAATGGTAATCCGTTTCAGTACCGAGGTGTCAGATACTTTAATCCATCCATAAACATAGCATTTAATGAGCTATATTAGTCATGTTTAATTAGTAAATCTTATCACCTGGTTCAGTTATTTACTTTATTACTCGCAGCATGCAATTGCATATGTCAGTTACTCTCTACATAAATTCATGTTCGCTGAATGAGAGACCACTCAGTGGTAGGTGTCATCACCTTATATGTATCAATTTTGTGATGCAGTTAATGGCTTTGTAGGTCTCAGTGACATCACATATCCTCCTTTGCATATTTTGTGTCAGTGTACTGAAGTGTGTTTGGATGCATGTTTGTGTTGTAGAGAGACATTTTTTGTGAAAGTTCATCTTCTCTCTTCATGTTATGAAATCTTCTTTCTTGATTCTTCATGTAATTTTATTTTTGGTGTTTTTAATTATTTATTGTGTAAATACTGTGTAAGAGAGTTCTGTAGTAAGAATGCATTGTGTTGTTGTGTCTGCGTCCAGTTGAGATATGTGAAAAGTGTTTGATGAATAGTATTAATGCTGTATTCCCATGCATATTTCTTCATATGCGGTTCTCTTTTCTCTTCTTTGTTAATGTCATTTGTCTGAGTAGTGTGAGAAGTAAGTGTAATTGGGTTTAAATTCCATATGTAGAGTGATGTATAGTTGTGTTCTGATCTGTTTGTGTGAGTGTTTTTGTTGTATAGAGTATATAGTGTTTTGTAGAGACATATCTCTTCATGAGACAAAATCTTCTTTCTGCATTCTTCATGTAGTGCTAATGCAAGTGGTTTGATATGTGGAGTTTGAGTGTTGAAAAGGTGTTGTGTTGCAGTTATGAGTTGAGAAATATACGAGTATATATGGAGGATATGTGCTATAGATGGTTGTGCCATTTTTAAATCATACATAGAGTTCTATATGATTATGAAGATTTAGAGTTGGAATTGTTCTGTCATTGAAGTTTATCGATAATTAACAGCTTGCCCATTTGTGTCTGGAAACATGGTAACAATGTATTTTCTCCACATAGAGAGTTTTATGTCACACTTGTATACTGACATAATAGGAATTTAGATGTTCAGGTTTATTAGGACTTTTCCCATTTTCATTGGAATACAAATATATGATAGAATTGTATCCATCATAAATGGTAATCCGTTAGAATACTGAGGTGTCCGGTACTTTAATCCATCCATGAACATAGCATTTAATGAGCTATATTAGTCATGTTTTATTAGTAATATCTTTTCACCTGGTTCAGTTATATACTTTATTACTCGCAGCATGCATTTGCAAACATCAGTTACTCTCTAGATAAATTCATGCTCGCTCAATGATGACGAGTGTAATTGGGTTTTGAGTTTCACATGTAGAGTGACGTAGAGTTCTGATCTGATCTGTTTGTGTGAGTGGGTTTGTTGTATAGCATATATAGTGTTTTGTAGAGACATATTTCTTCATGAGACAAAATCTTCTTTCTTGATTCTTCATGTAGTTTTAAGGTAAGTGGTTTGATATGTGGAGTGTGAATGTTGAAAAGGTGTTGCATTGCAGTGATCTGTTGAGAAATATACGAGTATATATGGAGGATATGTGGTATAGATGGTTCTGCCATTTTCACAGCGTACATAGACTTCTGTATGTATCTGGAGATTTAGAGTTGGATTTACTCAGCTATTGTACTTTCTTGATAATTAACAGCTTGCACACTTGTTTCTGGAAACATGGTAGCAAAGTATTTTCTCCACATAGAGAATTTTCAGTCACACTTGTATACTGACGTAATAGGAATACAGATGATTAGATTAGTTTAGATTAGATTAATACTTGTTCCATAGATCATGGATACGACACTTCGTAATGATGTGGAATGTGCCAGGTAAATGCAAGATGTCTGTACAAGATATTACATAACACAAAATATTGCAAGACACTAATGCTTAAATTTTTTTCCCCTTCCTTAATTTATATCTAAGAATTCAGCCAATGAGTAGAAGGAGTGGTCATCTAGAAATTCTTTTAATTTATTTTTAAATGTTGGTGGACTATCTGTCAGGCTTTTGATGCTGTTTGGTAGGTGACCAAAGACTTTTGTGGCAGTATAATTTACCCCTTTCTGTGCCAAAGTCAGATTTAACCCTGCATAGTGAAGATCATCCTTTCTCGTGGTGTTATAGCTAAGCACACTGCTATTACTTTTGAACTGGGCTGGGATGTTCAGGTTTATTAGGACTTTTCCCATTTTCATTTGTATACCAATATATGCCAGAATACTACACATCATAAATGGTAATACGTTTCAGTGCCGTGGTGGCCAATACTTTAATCCATCCATGTACTTAGCATATAATGAGCTATATTAGTCATGTTTTATTAGTAATATCTTCTCATCTGGTTGAGTTACTTATTTTATTACTCGCAGTATGCTATTGCATATGTCAGTTACTCTCTACATAAATTCACGTTCTCTCAATGAGAGACCACTCAGTGGTAGGTGTCATCACCTAATATGTATCAATTTTACGATGAAGTTAATGGCTTTGTAGGTCTCAGTGACCGTCACATATCCTCCATTGCATGTTTTGTGTCAGTCTACTGAAGTGTGTTTGGATGCTTGTTTGTGTTGTATAGAGACATTGTTTGTGAAACTTCATCTTCTCTCTTCATGTTTAGAAATCTTCTTTCTTGATTCTTCACGTAATTTTATTTTTGGTGCTTTTAATTTTGTATTGTGTAAATACTGTGTAAAAGAGTTCTGTAGTATGAATGAATTGTGTTGCTGTGTTTGTGTGCAGTTGAGATATGTGAAAAGTGTTTGATGATTAGTATTAATGTTGAAACTTCCTGGCAGATTAAACCTGTGTTACCGACCGAGTCTCGAACTCGGGACCTTTGCCTTTCGCGGGCAAGTGCTCTACCAACTGAGCTACCGAAGCACGACTCACGCCTGGTACTCACAGCTTTATTTCTGCCAGTATCCGTGTCCTACCTTCCAAAGTTTACAGAAGCTCTTCTGCGAAACATGCAGAACAAGCACTCCTGAAAGAAAGGACACTGTGAAGTCATGGCTTAGCCACAGCCTGGGGGATGTTTCCAGAAGGAAGTTTCATATCAGCGCACACTCTGCTGCAGAGTGAAAATCTCATTCTGGAAACATCCCCCAGGCTTTGGCTAAGCAATGTCTCCACGGTATCCTTTCTTTCAGGAGTGCTAGTTCTGCATGTTTCGCAGAAGAGCTTCTGTAAAGTTTGGTAGGTAGGAGACGGATACTGGCAGAAGTAAAGCTGTGAGTACTTGGCGTGAGTCATGCTTCAGTAGCTCAGTTGGTAGAGCACTTTCCCGCGAAAGGCAAAGGTCCCGAGTTTGAGTCTCGGTCGGGCACACAGTCTTAATCTGCCAGGAAGTTTCATATCAGCGAACACTCCGCTGCAGAGTGAAAATCTCATTCTGGAGTATTAATGTTGTATTTCGAGGCATTTTTCTTCATGTGCTTTTCTCTTCTCTCTTCATTATTAATGTCATTTGTCTGAGTAGTGTGTGAAGTGAGTGTAATTGGAGTTAACTTTCATATGTAGAGTGATGTAAAGTTGCGTTCTGATCTGTTTGTGTGAGTGTTTTTGTTGTATAGAGTATATAGTGTTTTGTAGAGACATATTTCTTTATGAGACAAAATCTTCTTTCTGCATTCTACATGTAGTTTTAATGTAAGTGGTTTGATATGTGGAGTGTGAGTGTTGAAAAGGTGTTGTATTGCAGTTATCTGTTGAGAAATATACGAGTATATATGGAGGATATGTGGTATAGATGGTTCTGCCATTTTTACATCGTACATAGACTTCTATATGTATCTGGAGATTTAGAGTTGGATTTACTCAGTCATTGAAATTTCTCGATAATTAACAGCTTGCACATTTGTGTCTGGAAACATGGTAGCAATGTATTTTCTCCACATAGAGAAATTTCTTTCACACTTGTATACTGACGTAAGAGGAATTCATATGTTCAGGTTTATTAGGACTTTTCCCATTTTCATTTGTATACCAATATATGCTAGAATTGTATACATCATAAATGGTAATACGTTTCAATGCCGAGGCCGAGGTGTCCAATACTTTAATCGATCCATGAACTTAGCATATAATGAGCTACATTAGTCTAATTTTATTAGTAATATCTTCTCATTTGGTTGAGTTACTTATTTTATTACTCGCAGTATGCTATTGCATATGTCAGTTACTCTCTACATAAATTCACGTTCTCTCAATGATAGACCACTCTGTGGTAGGTGTCATCACCTAATATGTATCAATTTTACGATGGCTATGTAGGTCTCAGTGACCGTCACATATCCTCCATTGCATGTTTTGTGTCAGTCTACTGAAGTGTATTTGGATGCTTGTTTGTGTTGTGTAGAGACATTGTTTGTGAAAGTTCATCTTCTCTCTTCATGTTTAGAAGTCTTCTTTCTAGATTCTTCATGTAATTTCATTTTTGGTGTTTTTAATTTTGTATTGTGTAAATAATGTGTAAGAGAGTTCTCTAGTGTGAATGCATTGTGTTGTTGTGTCTGTGTCCAGTTGAGATATTTGAAGTGTTTAATGAATAGTATAAGTGTTGTATTTCGGAGACATATTTCTTCATGCACGGTTGTCTTCTTTCTTGATTCTTTATGTCATTTGCCTGAGTAGTATGTAAAATGAGTGTAATTGGGTTTTGAGTTTCATATGTAGAGTGATGTAGAGTTCTGTTCTGATCTGTTTGTGTGAGTGGGTTTGTTGTATAGCATATATAGTGTTTTGTTGAGACATATTTCTTCATGAGACAAAATCTTCTTTCATGATTCTTCATGTAGTTTTAAGGTAAGTGGTTTGATATGTGGAGTGTCAATGTTGAAAAGGTGTTGAATTGCAGTGATCTGTTGAGAAATATACGAGTATATATGGAGGATATGTGGTATAGACGGTTCTGCCATTTTTACATTGTACATAGACTTCTATATGTATCTGAAGATTTAGAGTTGGATTTACTCAGTCATTGAACATTCTTGATAATTAACAGCTTGCACACTTGTTTCTGGAAACATGGTAAGAATGTATTTTCTCGACATACAGAATGTTCAGTCACACTTGTATACTGACGTAATAGGAATACAGATGATTAGATTAGTTTAGATTAGATTAATACTTGTTCCATAGATCATGGATACGACACTTCGTAATGATGTGGAACGTGCCAGGTTAATGCAAGATGTCTGTACAAGATATTACATTACACAAAATATTGCAAGACACTAATGCTTAAGTTTGTTTTCCCCCTCCCTTAATTTATATCTAAAAATTCAGCCAATGAGTAGAAGGAGTGGTCATCTAGAAATTCTTTTAATTTATTTCTAAATGTTGGTTGACTATCTGTCAGGCTTTTGATGCTGTTTGGTAGGTGACCAAAGACTTTTGTGGCAGTATAATTTACCCCTTTCTGTGCCAAAGTCAGATTTAACCCTGCATAGTGAAGATCATCCTTTCTCGTGGTGTTATAGCTATGCACACTACTATTACTTTTGTACTGGGCTGGGATGTTCAGGTATATTAGGACTTTTCCCATTTTCATTTGTATACCAATATATGCCAGAATTGTATACATCATAATTGGTAATACGTTTCAGTGCCGTGGTGGCCAATACTTTAATCCATCCATGTACTTAGCATATAATGAGCTATATTAGTCATGTTTAATTAGTAATATCTTCTCATCTGGTTGAGTTACTTATTTTATTACTCACAGTATGCTATTGCATATGTCAGTTACTCTCTACATAAATTCACGTTCTCTCAATGAGAGACCACTCAGTGGTAGGTGTCATCACCTAATATGTATCAATTTTACGATGCAGTTAATGGCTTTGTAGGTCTCAGTGACCGTCACATATCCTCCATTGCATGTTTTGTGTCAGTCTACTGAAGTGTGTTTGGATGCTGGTTTGTGTTGTATAGAGACATTGTTTGTGAAAGTTCATCTTCTCTCTTCATGTTTAGAAATCTTCTTTCTTGATTCTTCACGTGATTTCATTTTTGGAGTTTTTAATTTTGTATTGTGTAAATACTGTGTAAGAGAGTTCTCTAGTGTGAATGCATTGTGTTGTTGTGTCTGTGTCCAGTTGAGATATTTGAAGTGTTTGATGAATAGTATAAGTGTTGTGTTTCGGAGACATATTTCTTCATGCGCCGTTGTCTTCTTTCTTGATTCTTCATGTCATTTGCCTGAGTAGTATTTAAAATGAATGTAATTGGGTTTTGAGTTTCATATGTAGAGTGATGTAGAGTTCTGTTCTGATCTGTTTATATGAGTGGGTTTGTTGTATAGCATATATAGTGCTTTGTAGAGACATATTTCTTCATGAGATGAAATCTTCTTTCTGTATTCTTCATGTAGTTTTAAGGTAAGTGGTTCGATATGTGGAGTGTGAATGTTGAGAAGGTGTTGTATTGCATTTATCTGTTGAGAAATATACGAGTATATATGGAGGATATGTGGTATAGATGGTTCTGCCATTTTTACATCGTGCATAGACTTCTATATGTATCTGGAGATTTAGAGTTGGATTTACTCAGTCATTGAAATTTCTTGATAATTAACAGCTTTCACACTTGTTTCTGGAAACATGGTAACAATGTATTTTCTCCACATTGAGAATTTTCAGTCACACTTGTATACTAACGTAACAGGAATACAGATGATTAGATAAGATTAATACTTGTTCCAGAGCTCATAAATACAACACTTAGTAATGATGTGGAACGTGCCAGGTTAATGCAAGATGCCTGTACAAGATATTACATTACACAAAATATTGCATTACACTAATGCTTAAGTTAGTTTATTTTCCCCTCCCGTAATTGATATCTAAAAATTCAGCCAATGAATAAAAAGGAGTGTTCATCTAGAAATTCTTTTAATTTATTTTTAAATGTTGGTTGACTATCTGTCAGGCTTTTGATTCTGTTTGGTAGGTGACCAAAGACTTTTGTGGCAGTATAATTTACCCCTTTCTGTCCCAAAGTCAGATTTAACCCTGCATAGTGCAGATCATCCTTTCTCGTGGTGTTATAGCTATGCACACTGCTATTACTTTTGAACTGGGCTGGGATGTTCAGGTTTATTAGGACTTTTCCCATTTTCATTTGTATACCAATATATGCCAGAATACTATACATCATAAATGGTAATACGTTTCAGTGCCGTGGTGGCAAATACTTTAATCCATCCATGTACTTAGCATATAATGAGCTATATTAGTCATGTTTTATTAGTAATATCTTCTCATCTGGTTGAGTTACTTATTTTATTACTCGCAGTATGCTATTGCATATGTCAGTTACTCTCTACATAAATTCACGTTCTCTCAATGAGAGACCACTCAGTGGTAGGTGTCATCACCTAATATGTATCAATTTTACGATGCAGTTAATGGCTTTGTAGGTCTCAGTGACCGTCACATATCCTCCATTGCATGTTTTGTGTCAGTCTACTGAAGTGTGTTTGGATGCTTGTTTGTGTTGTATAGAGACATTGTTTGTGAAAGTTCATCTTCTCTCTTCATGTTTAGAAATCTTCTTTCTTGATTCTTCACGTAATTTCATTTTTGGAGTTTATAATTTTGTATTGTGTAAATACTGTGTAAGAGAGTTCTCTAGTGTGAATGCATTGTGTTGTTGTGTCTGTGTCCAGTTGAGATATTTGAAGTGTTTGATGAATAGTATAAGTGTTGTATTTCAGAGACATATTTCTTCATGCACGGTTGTCTTCTTTCTTGATTCTTCATGTCATTTGCCTGAGTAGTATGTAAAATGAGTGTAATTTGGTTTTGAGTTACACATGTAGAATGACATAGAGTTCTGATCTGATCTGTTTGTGTGAGTGGGTTTGTTGTATAGCACATATATAGTGTCTTGTAGAGACATATTTCTTCATGAGACAAAATCTTCTTTCTTGATTCTTCATGTAGTTTTAAGGTGGGTGGTTTGATATGTGGAGTGTGAATGTATAAAAGGTGTTGAATTGCAGTGATCTGTTGAGAAATATACGAGTATATATGGAGGATATGTGGTATAGACGGTTCTGCCATTTTTACATCGTACATAGACTTCTATATGTATCTGGAGATTTAGAGTTGGATTTACTCAGTCATTGAACTTTATTGATAATTAACAGCTTGCACACTTGTTTCTGGAAACATGGTAGCAATGTATTTTCTCCACATACAGAATGTTCAGTCACACGTGTATACTGACGTAATAGGAATACAGATGATTAGATTAGTTTAGATTAGATTACTACTTGTTCCATAGATCATGAATACGACACTTCGTAATTATGTTGAACATGCCAGGTAAATGCAAGATGCCTGTACAAGATATTACATAATACAAAATATTGCATGACACTAATGCTTAAATTTATTTTCCCCTCCCGTAATTGATATCTAAAAATTCAGCCAATGAATAGAAGGAGTGTTCATCTAGAAATTCTTTTAATTTATTTTTAAATGTTGGTTGACTATCTGTCAGGCTTTTGATTCTGTTTGGTAGGTGACCAAAGACTTTTGTGGCAGTATAATTTACCCCTTTCTGTGCCAAAGTCAGATTTAACCCTGCATAGTGCAGATCATCCTTTTTTGTGGTGTTATAGCTATGCACACTGCTATTACTTTTGAACTGGGCTGTGATGTTTAGGTTTATTAGGACTTTTCCCATTTTCATTTGTATACCAATATATGCCAGAATTGTATACATCATAAATGGTAATCCGTTTCAGTGCCGAGGTGTCCGATACTTTAATCCATCCATGAACTTAGCATATAATGAGCTATAGTAGTCATGTTTTTTAGTAGTATCTTCTCATCTGTTTCAGTACCTTACTTTATTACTCGCAGTATGCTATTGATTATGTCAGTTACTCTCTACATAAATTCATGTTCTCTCAATGAGAGACCACTCAGTGGTAGGTGTCATCACCTAATATGTATCAATTTTAAGATGCAGGTAATGGCTTTGTAGGTCTCAGTGACCGTCACATATCCTCCATTGCATGGTTTGTGTCAGTCTACTGAAGTGTGTTTGGACGCTTGTTTGTGTTGTATAGAGACATTGTTTGTGAAAGTTCCATTGTCATTGGAACACAAATATATGCTAGAATTGTATACATCATAAATGGTAATCCGATTCAGTACCGAGGTGTCCGGTACTTTATTCCATCCATGAAAGTTACATATAATGAGCTATATTACTCATGTTTTATTACTAATATCTTCTCATCTGGTTGAGTTACTTATTTTATTACTCGCAGTATGCTATTGCATATGTCAGTTACTCTCTACACAATTTCACGTTCTCTCAATGAGAGACCACTCAGTGGCAGGTGTCATCACCTAATATGTATCAATTTTAAGATGCAGGTAATGGCTTTGTAGGTCTCAGTGACCGTCACGTATCCTCCATTGCATGTTTTGTGTCAGTCTACAGAAGTGTGTTTGGATGCTTGTTTGTGTTGTATAGAGACATTGTTTGTGAAAGTTCATCGTCTCTCTTCATGTTTGGAAATCTTCTTTCTTGATTCTTCATGTAATTTCATTTTTGGTGTTTTTAATTTTGTATTGTGTAAATACTGTGTAAGATAGTACTCTAGTGTGAATGCATTGTGTTGTTGCGTCTGTGTCCAGTTGAGGTATATCAAGTGTTTAATGAATAGTATAAGTGTTGTATTTCGGAGACATATTTCTTCATGAGCGGTTGTCTTCTCTCTTGAATCTTCATGTCATTTGCCTGAGTAGTATGTAAAATGAGTGCAATTGTGTTTTGAGTTTCATATGTAGAGTGATGTAGATTTCTGATCTGATCTGTTTGTGTGAGTGGGTTTGTTGTATAGCATATATAGTGTTTTGTAGAGACATATTTCTTCATGAGACAAAATCTTCTTTCTGCATTCTTCATGTAGTTTTAAGGTAAGTGGTTTTATATGTGGAGTGTGATGTTGAAAAGGTGATGTATTGCAGTTATCCGTTGAGAAATATACGAGTATATATGGAGGACATGTGGTATAGATGGTTCTGCCATTTTTACATCGTACATAGACTTCTATATGTATCTGGAGATTTAGAGTTGGATTTACTCAGTCATTGAACTTTCTTGATAATTAAGAGCTTTCACACTTGTTCCTGGAAACATGGTAACAATGTATTTTCTCCACATTGAGAATTTTCAGTCACACTTGTATACTGACGTAATAGGAATACAGATGATTAGATAAGATTAATACTTGTTCCAGAGCTCATAAATGCAACATTTCGTAATGATGTGGAACGTGCCAGGTTAATGCAAGATGCCTGTACAAGATATTACATTACACAAAATATTGCATTACACTAATGCTTAAGTTAGTTTATTGTCCCCTCCCGTAATTGATATCTAAAAATTCAGCCAATGAATAGAAGGATTGTTCATCTAGAAATTCTTTTAATTTATTTTTAAATGTTGGTTGACTATCTGTCAGGCTTTTGATGCTGTTTGGTAGCTGACCAAAGACTTTTGTGGCAGCATAATTTACCCCTTCCTGTGCCAAAGTCAGATTTTACCCTGCATAGTGAAGATCATCCTTTCTCGTGGTGTTATAGCTATGCACACTGCTATTACTTTTGAACTGGGCTGGGATGTTTAGGTTTATTAGGATTTTTCCCATTTTCATTTGTATACCAATATATGCCAGAATTGTATACATCATAAATGGTAATCCGTTTCAGTGCCGAGGTGTCCGATACTTTAATCCATCCATGAACTTAGCATATAATGAGCTATAGTAATCATGTTTTTTAGTAGTATCTTCTCATATGTTTCAGTACCTTACTTTATTACTCGCAGTATGCTATTGATTATGTCAGTTACTCTCTACATAAATTCATGTTCTCTCAATGAGAGACCACTCAGTGGTAGGTGTCATCACCTAATATGTATCAATTTTACGATGCAGGAAATGGCTTTGTAGGTCTCAGTGACCGTCACATATCCTCCATTGCATGGTTTGTGTCAGTCTACTGAAGTGTGTTTGGATGCTTGTTTGTGTTGTATAGAGACATTGTTTGTGAAAGTTCATCTTCTCTCTTCATGTTTAGAAATCTTCTTTCTTGATTCATCATGTACTTTCATTTTTGGAGTTTTTAATTTTGTATTGTGTAAATACTGTGTAAGATAGTACTCTAGTGTGAATGCATTGTGTTGTTGTGTCTGTGTCCAGTTGAGGTATATCAAGTGTTTAATGAATAGTATAAGTGTTGTATTTCGGAGACATATTTCTTCATGAGCGGTTGTCTTCTCTCTTGAATCTTCATGCCATTTGCCTGAGTAGTATGTAAAATGAGTGTAATTGTGTTTTGAGTTTCATATGTAGAGTGATGTAGATTTCTGATCTGATCTGTTTGTGTGAGTGGGTTTGTTGTATAGCATATATAGTGTTTTGTAGAGACATATTTCTTCATGAGACAAAATCTTCTTTCTGTATTCTTCATGTAGTTTTAAGGTAAGTGGTTCGATATGTGGTGTGTGAATGTTGAGAAGGTATTGTATTGTATTTATCTGTTGAGAAATATACGAGTATATATGGAGGATATGTGGTATAGATGGTTCTGCCATTTTTACATCGTGCATAGACTTCTATATGTATCTGGAGTTTTAGAGTTGGATTTACTCAGTCATTGAACTTTCATAATAATTAACAGCTTGCACACTTGTTTCTGGAAACATGGTAACAATGTATTTTCTCCACATTGAGAATTTTCAGTCACACTTGTATACTGACGTAACAGGAATACAGATGATTAGATAAGATTAATACTTGTTCCAGAGCTCATAAATACAACACTTCGTAATGATGTGGAACGTGCCAGGTTAATGCAAGATGCCTGTACAAGATATTACATTACACAAAATATTGCATTACACTAATGCTTAAGTTAGTTTATTTTCCCCTCCCGTGATTGATATATAAAAATTCAGCCCATGAATAAAAAGGAGTGTTCATCTAGAAATTCTTTTAATTTATTTTTAAGTGTTGGTTGACTATCTGTCAGGCTTTTGATTCTGTTTGGTAGGTGACCAAACACTTTTGTGGCAGGATAATTTACCCCTTTCTGTGCCAAAGTCAGATTTAACCCTGCATAGTGCAGATCATCCTTTCTCGTGGTGTTATAGCTATGCACACTGCAATTACTTTTGAACTGGGCTGGGATGTTCAGGTTTATTAGGACTTTTCCCATTTTCATTTGTATACCAATATATGCCAGAATACTATACATCATAAATGGTAATACGTTTCAGTGCCGTGGTGGCAAATACTTTAATCCATCCATGTACTTAGCATATAATGAGCTATATTAGTCATGTTTTATTAGTAATATCTTCTCATCTGGTTGAGTTACTTATTTTATTACTCGCAGTATGCTATTGCATATGTCAGTTACTCTCTACATAAATTCACGTTCTCTCAATGAGAGACCACTCAGTGGTAGGTGTCATCACCTAATATGTATCAATTTTACGATGCAGTTAATGGCTTTGTAGGTCTCAGTGACCGTCACATATCCTCCATTGCATGTTTTGTGTCAGTCTACTGAAGTGTGTTTGGATGCTTGTTTGTGTTGTATAGAGACATTGTTTGTGAAAGTTCATCTTCTCTCTTCATGTTTAGAAATCTTCTTTCTTGATTCTTCACGTGATTTCATTTTTGGAGTTTATAATTTTGTATTGTGTAAATACTGTGTAAGAGAGTTCTCTAGTGTGAATGCATTGTGTTGTTGTGTCTGTGTCCAGTTGAGATATTTGAAGTGTTTGATGAATAGTATAAGTGTTGTGTTTCGGAGACATATTTCTTCATGCGCCGTTGTCTTCTTTCTTGATTCTTCATGTCATTTGCCTGAGTAGTATTTAAAATGAATGTAATTGGGTTTTGAGTTTCATATGTAGAGTGATGTAGAGTTCTGTTCTGATCTGTTTATATGAGTGGGTTTGTTGTATAGCATATATAGTGCTTTGTAGAGACATATTTCTTCATGAAATGAAATTTTCTTTCTGTATTCTTCATGTAGTTTTAAGGTAAGTGGTTCGATATGTGGAGTGTGAATGTTGAGAAGGTGTTGTATTGCATTTATCTGTTGAGAAATATACGAGTATATATGGAGGATATGTGGTATAGATGGTTCTGCCATTTTTACATCGTGCATAGACTTCTATATGTATCTGGAGATTTAGAGTTGGATTTACTCAGTCATTGAAATTTCTTGATAATTAACAGCTTTCACACTTGTTTCTGGAAACATGGTAACAATGTATTTTCTCCACATTGAGAATTTTCAGTCACACTTGTATACTAACGTAACAGGAATACAGATGATTAGATAAGATTAATACTTGTTCCAGAGCTCATAAATACAACACTTCGTAATGATGTGGAACGTGCCAGGTAATGCAAGATGCCTGTACAAGATATTACATTACACAAAATATTGCATTACACTAATGCTTAAGTTAGTTTATTTTCCCCTCCCGTAATTGATATCTAAAAATTCAGCCAATGAATAAAAAGGAGTGTTCATCTAGAAATTCTTTTAATTTATTTTTAAATGTTGGTTGACTATCTGTCAGGCTTTTGATTCTGTTTGGTAGGTGACCAAAGACTTTTGTGGCAGTATAATTTACCCCTTTCTGTGCCAAAGTCAGATTTAACCCTGCATAGTGCAGATCATCCTTTCTCGTGGTGTTATAGCTATGCACACTGCTATTATTTTTGAACTGGGCTGGGATGTTCAGGTTTATTAGGACTTTTCCCATTTTCATTTGTATACCAATATATGCCAGAATACTATACATCATAAATGGTAATACGTTTCAGTGCCGTGGTGGCCAATACTTTAATCCATCCATGTACTTAGCATATAATGAGCTATATTAGTCATGTTTTATTAGTAATATCTTCTCATCTGGTTGAGTTACTTATTTTATTACTCGCAGTATGCTATTGCATATGTCAGTTACTCTCTACATAAATTCACGTTCTCTCAATGAGAGACCACTCAGTGGTAGGTGTCATCACCTAATATGTATCAATTTTACGATGCAGTTAATGGCTTTGTAGGTCTCAGTGACTGTCACATATCCTCCATTGCATGTTTTGTGTCAGTCTACTGAAGTGTGTTTGGATGCTTGTTTGTGTTGTATAGAGACATTGTTTGTGAAAGTTCATCTTCTCTCTTCATGTTTAGAAATCTTCTTTCTTGATTCTTCACGTAATTTCATTTTTGGAGTTTATAATTTTGTATTGTGTAAATACTGTGTAAGAGAGTTCTCTAGTGTGAATGCATTGTGTTGTTGTGTCTGTGTCCAGTTGAGATATTTGAAGTGTTTGATGAATAGTATAAGTGTTGTATTTCAGAGACATATTTCTTCATGCACGGTTGTCTTCTTTCTTGATTCTTCATGTCATTTGCCTGAGTAGTATGTAAAATGGGTGTAATTGTGTTTTGAGTTTCATATGTAGAGTGATGTAGAGTTCTGATCTGATCTGTTTGTGTGAGTGGGTTTGTTGTATAGCATATATAGTGTCTTGTAGAGACATATTTCTTCATGAGACAAAATCTTCTTTCTTGATTCTTCATGTAGTTTTAAGGTGGGTGGTTTGATATGTGGAGTGTGAATGTATAAAAGGTGTTGAATTGCAGTGATCTGTTGAGAAATATACGAGTATATATGGAGGATATGTGGTATAGACGGTTCTGCCATTTTTACATCGTACATAGACTTCTATATGTATCTGGAGATTTAGAGTTGGATTTACTCAGTCATTGAACTTTATTGATAATTAACAGCTTGCACACTTGTTTCTGGAAACATGGTAGCAATGTATTTTCTCCACATACAGAATGTTCAGTCACACGTGTATACTGACGTAATAGGAATACAGATGATTAGATTAGTTTAGATTAGATTACTACTTGTTCCATAGATCATGAATACGACACTTCGTAATTGTGTTGAACATGCCAGGTAAATGCAAGATGCCTGTACAAGATATTACATAATACAAAATATTGCATGACACTAATGCTTATGTTTTTTTTCCCCTCCCTTAATTTATATCTAAAAATTCAGCCAATGAATAGAAGGAGTGTTCATCTAGAAATTCTTTTAATTTATTTTTAAATGTTGGTTGACTATCTGTCAGGCTTTTGATTCTGTTTGGTAGATGACCAAAGACTTTTGTGGCAGTATAATTTACCCCTTTCTGTGCCAAAGTCAGATTTAACCCTGCATAGTGCAGATCATCCTTTTTTGTGGTGTTATAGCTATGCACACTGCTATTACTTTTGAACTGGGCTGTGATGTTTAGGTTTATTAGGACTTTTCCCATTTTCATTTGTATACCAATATATGCCAGAATTGTATACATCATAAATGGTAATCCGTTTCAGTGCCGAGGTGTCCGATACTTTAATCCATCCATGAACTTAGCATATAATGAGCTATAGTAGTCATGTTTTTTAGTAGTATCTTCTCATCTGTTTCAGTACCTTACTTTATTACTCGCAGTATGCTATTGATTATGTCAGTTACTCTCTACATAAATTCATGTTCTCTCAATGAGAGACCACTCAGTGGTAGGTGTCATCACCTAATATGTATCAATTTTAAGATGCAGGTAATGGCTTTGTAGGTCTCAGTGACCGTCACATATCCTCCATTGCATGGTTTGTGTCAGTCTACTGAAGTGTGTTTGGACGCTTGTTTGTGTTGTATAGAGACATTGTTTGTGAAAGTTCCATTGTCATTGGAACACAAATATATGCTAGAATTGTATACATCATAAATGGTAATCCGATTCAGTACCGAGGTGTCCGGTACTTTATTCCATCCATGAAAGTTACATATAATGAGCTATATTACTCATGTTTTATTAGTAATATCTTCTCATTTGGTTCAGTTACTTACTTTATTACTTGCAGTGTGCTATTGCTAATGTCAGTTACTCTCTACATAATTTCACGTTCTCTCAATGAGAGACCACTCAGTGGCAGGTGTCATCACCTAATATGTATCAATTTTAAGATGCAGGTAATGGCTTTGTAGGTCTCAGTGACCGTCACGTATCCTCCATTGCATGCTTTGTGTCAGCCTACAGAAGTGTGTTTGGATGCTTGTTTGTGTTGTATAGAGACATTGTTTGTGAAAGTTCATCGTCTCTCTTCATGTTTGGAAATCTTCTTTCTTGATTCTTCATGTAATTTCATTTTTGGTGTTTTTAATTTTGTATTGTGTAAATACTGTGTAAGATAGTACTCTAGTGTGAATGCATTGTGTTGTTGTGTCTGTGTCCAGTTGAGGTATATCAAGTGTTTAATGAATAGTATAAGTGTTGTTTTTCGGAGACATATTTCTTCATGAGCGGTTGTCTTCTCTCTTGAATCTTCATGTCATTTGCCTGAGTAGTATGTAAAATGAGTGCAATTGTGTTTTGAGTTTCATATGTAGAGTGATGTAGATTTCTGATCTGATCTGTTTGTGTGAGTGGGTTTGTTGTATAGCATATATAGTGTTTTGTAGAGACATATTTCTTCATGAGACAAAATCTTCTTTCTGCATTCTTCATGTAGTTTTAAGGTAAGTGGTTTTATATGTGGAGTGTGATGTTGAAAAGGTGATGTATTGCAGTTATCCGTTGAGAAATATACGAGTATATATGGAGGACATGTGGTATAGATGGTTCTGCCATTTTTACATCGTACATAGACTTCTATATGTATCTGGAGATTTAGAGTTGGATTTACTCAGTCATTGAACTTTCTTGATAATTAAGAGCTTGCACACTTGTTCCTGGAAACATGGTAACAATGTATTTTCTCCACATTGAGAATTTTCAGTCACACTTGTATACTGACGTAATAGGAATACAGATGATTAGATAAGATTAATACTTGTTCCAGAGCTCATAAATACAACATTTCGTAATGATGTGGAACGTGCCAGGTTAATGCAAGATGCCTGTACAAGATATTACATTACACAAAATATTGCATTACACTAATGCTTAAGTTAGTTTATTTTCCCCTCCCGTGATTGATATATAAAAATTCAGCCCATGAATAAAAAGGAGTGTTCATCTAGAAATTCTTTTAATTTATTTTTAAGTGTTGGTTGACTATCTGTCAGGCTTTTGATTCTGTTTGGTAGGTGACCAAACACTTTTGTGGCAGGATAATTTACCCCTTTCTGTGCCAAAGTCAGATTTTACCCTGCATAGTGCAGATCATCCTTTCTCGTGGTGTTATAGCTATGCACACTGCAATTACTTTTGAACTGGGCTGGGATGTTCAGGTTTATTAGGACTTTTCCCATTTTCATTTGTATACCAATATATGCCAGAATACTATACATCATAAATGGTAATACGTTTCAGTGCCGTGGTGGCAAATACTTTAATCCATCCATGTACTTAGCATATAATGAGCTATATTAGTCATGTTTTATTAGTAATATCTTCTCATCTGGTTGAGTTACTTATTTTATTACTCGCAGTATGCTATTGCATATGTCAGTTACTCTCTACATAAATTCACGTTCTCTCAATGAGAGACCACTCAGTGGTAGGTGTCATCACCTAATATGTATCAATGTTACGATGCAGTTAATGGCTTTGTAGGTCTCAGTGACCGTCACATATCCTCCATTGCATGTTTTGTGTCAGTCTACTGAAGTGTGTTTGGATGCTTGTTTGTGTTGTATAGAGACATTGTTTGTGAAAGTTCATCTTCTCTCTTCATGTTTAGAAATCTTCTTTCTTGATTCTTCACGTAATTTCATTTTTGGAGTTTATAATTTTGTATTGTGTAAATACTGTGTAAGAGAGTTCTCTAGTGTGAATGCATTGTGTTGTTGTGTCTGTGTCCAGTTGAGATATTTGAAGTGTTTGATGAATAGTATAAGTGTTGTGTTTCGGAGACATATTTCTTCATGCGCCGTTGTCTTCTTTCTTGATTCTTCATGTCATTTGCCTGAGTAGTATTTAAAATGAATGTAATTGGGTTTTGAGTTTCATATGTAGAGTGATGTAGAGTTCTGTTCTGATCTGTTTATATGAGTGGGTTTGTTGTATAGCATATATAGTGCTTTGTAGAGACATATTTCTTCATGAAATGAAATCTTCTTTCTGTATTCTTCATGTAGTTTTAAGGTAAGTGGTTCGATATGTGGAGTGTGAATGTTGAGAAGGTGTTGTATTGCATTTATCTGTTGAGAAATATACGAGTATATATGGAGGATATGTGGTATAGATGGTTCTGCCATTTTTACATCGTGCATAGACTTCTATATGTATCTGGAGATTTAGAGTTGGATTTACTCAGTCATTGAAATTTCTTGATAATTAACAGCTTTCACACTTGTTTCTGGAAACATGGTAACAATGTATTTTCTCCACATTGAGAATTTTCAGTCACACTTGTATACTAACGTAACAGGAATACAGATGATTAGATAAGATTAATACTTGTTCCAGAGCTCATAAATACAACACTTCGTAATGATGTGGAACGTGCCAGGTAATGCAAGATGCCTGTACAAGATATTACATTAC